>NC_043002.1:27677762-27687762 GCF_006345805.1 Octopus sinensis | reverse complement strand
AACGCGTCTGGACCGATGCATTACTTCAAATGGAAAATATTTTGAAGGCGGTAAAAGTATAAACATATAAAATTAAATGTGAATAAAATAATATTGCAAAATTTTGCTCGACTAAAGGCGATGCTCCAGTATGGCCGCAGTTAAATGACTGAAACAAGTAAAATAGTACTAATAACTTTTTATTTATTGATTTATAGCGAAAATTACTTTCACGGAGTCACTATGCCTATAAAAGTGTATCATTACACTGAATATGAAATCAATTCGAACAGAAAATTCACACTAGCAGCCGCTTGCAGACAAACAGAAAAGAACTATGTATTGATGACCACGGCCGAAATGCTCATAGATCTGCTCAATCACGCCCGGTCTGGGGCTAAACAACAATAACAACAACAATATCTACTTCTTTCCCTAATGGAGATGCACAGAGAATTTTTTTCTTTTATCATGAGTAATCTCTTACTGTTCTCTTATTCAGTCGAACATTCGTGCATCTTCACATACGCGCTCGCTCGCATACACACATACACACATACACTCGCGCATACACTGACAGACAAACGATACACATACACACACACACTCACACACACACATACACACATACACGCACACGCTGTCTTAGATTCCCGCAGGCACGCAAATACCAAGAGACTCACATATACAAAAATCACTCTCAAATTCATGTGCGTGAAATTGTGATTGTGCGCGCGTATGTGATTGTGTCTCTCTTTAATCTCTTTTACTCTTTTACTTGTTTCAGTCATTTGACGGTGGCCATGCTGAAGCACCGCCTTTAGTCGAGCAAATCGACCCCAGGACTTATTCTTTGTAAGCATAGTATTTATTCTATCGGTCTCTTTTGCTGAACCAGCATCGGTTGTCAAGCGATGTTGGAGGGACGAACACAGACATTACAAACACACATACACACACACATATATATATATATATATACATATATACGACGGGCTTCTTTCAGTTTCCGTCTACCAAATCCAGAGGCTGTAGTAGAAGACACTTGCCGAAAGTGCCACGCTGTGGGACTGAACCCGGAACCATGTGGCTGGTTAGCAAGCTAAGTCACAGATCCATTCATAGCTGTTTCGATAGAAAGAAGCGGAACATGAGAGCTCTTTTGTCTCTCAACGTACCTGTTGCCATAGTAACAAGCGAATCTGAGCAGACTTTGAAATGTCTTTTATCTGCGAGGAAGCACGTGTTGACAAATTTGACGCTGTGTTCTGTGTGATTATGGCAGCAAGCTCCGGTAAGTTCGCTTCTATTCTGGAAACATTGAAAACAGAGGAGGATATTTTAACGATTAAACCGAAAGTTAAATGTTTGTTTTTTAAGCATATTTAAATTGTTTGTTTACTGTTTGTTTCTCTTTGTCCTTGAGCATTGAGGTGGTTGTCAGGTGTGGTAAAAATAACAGCTAAGTAAGAGTTTTTGGATAAATCTTTTAAATTAAAGTTTATTTGCCAACATCTCGCTCAGAGATTTAAAACTGTTTTTCTCGTTTAAATTAGCAGAAACATTTATTTACATGAGAGAAAATTACCGGACAACTTTCATCTAATTCTTCTAAATCTGTCTGTTAAAAACCGTAATGTGTTTATCGCATGTAACGTGTTGCTTATTGCATTTGCATTAGACACTGGTGGTTGCGAGATGTGCTAAAAATAACAGCTAAATAAGACTTATTTACATGAAAGAAAAATACCGGAAACATAACACGTGACAAATTTTTGAAACACGTGCTATTTTCAGGAGGCTGACGACAAAATGTGCAGTCATGCACAAAATGACAGCTTCCATATCCTGTTTCCTGACTGTGTGAAAATGATCAAACTTTCAACCTCTATAACTTTTTAAAAACATATTTCTGGAAAAAATTAAATAAATCCAGCAATTCAGTTTGGATAAGTGTATTATCGTGCCAAATTTTAAAATTTTCGGTAAACTTTAATTGTTGAAACCGCTGGCAACTAAACAGAAAAGATCCGCATTCATTTCTTTCCTGGTTATAACATGTCTTTATTTTAATATTGTCAGTTGTAATTTGAGATTTGATTAATTGTTGATTGTTAATTATAGCATAAAATATGATTACTCAGAAGCACGTGCTTATTGCATATTCATGTGCGTGAATGTGTGCGCGCTTCTATCTATCTATCTATCTATCTATCTATCTATCTATCTATCTATCTATCTATCTATCTATCTATCTATCCATCTGTCTATCAATCTCTCTCTCTCTCTCTCTATCTATCTGTCTGTCTATCTATCTGTCTGTCTTTCTTTCTTTTTTCTGTCTCCGATGCTCAGGCGATCCTTTTGCTGTCAACACCCGTTAAAAGGAGGGCTGGGCATGCCGTGGTTGATGATGCGCAGACACGCGCTGAGACTGCGACATCTCCGGCTCTATGTAGACGTGTGGTCGCCGTTTGTGAGGCACGCTTTCCCGCAGCTCGTCTCCATGTCCGAACTGCAGTCGTGGGTCAAAAAGAGGCCGAGGAAGCGCGAATGGCACCGCGAGTGTCGCGTTGCTCTCAAACAACTATGCCGTCCGGGTCGACCTTTAGCGACTCCAACACAACCAAAGCATTCTATAAGAGTTTAGTGGAGGGGAGGTACAAGGATCTCAGGGCGAACCTGGGCGTCGACGAGGAATACCTGACCCGCCTCTTTAAGACGATTTCGGGCCGGGACCTATGGACAACTTCCAGAGATCCCTGGCCTGGCAGTGCTATCGAGAAGCGCCACCCGTTCGGGATAAGCTGTACAGACACTGCTCGAGAAACACGGAGCCGACCTGCTCGAGATTAGGTAAGAGCAACGAAACCGTTCTGCATGCACTCGTGCAGTGTCCAACAATTTCCGACTTGTGGGCTTATGTCGAACGACTGATGTCACGTGTGGGACGAGTCGGTTTATCAGCCGAGTCTATCGTCGATATCGTCACGCCTCCTTCCTTCAAACGGGAAGGAAGAGCTATTTTCATCATACTTGTGGCTATGGCGAAAGAATGTATCTGGTGGACGCGTTTGAAAGGATTAGAGACAAACACTTTCCTCTCTGGTCAATCTCTCATCAACTTCTTAAAGTATCACTTGAAAATGAAAGTGAGAGTAGAGAGGCAAGTTTTGTCTAGCGAATGTTTAAAAAAAAGATGGGTGAATGTAGCAAGGATGGCACGTATGAATGACGAAGCCACCTTGAGTATAATCCTATGAACCCGGAAAAATGTAAAACCGAGTGTTACTTACTTGCCAATAAATGTGCTAACATGTGACATTAATATGTCCGAGGTTACCGTGTTAACATGTGACCGTGGTCTTTTCCAAAGGCTTTTCTTTCCATGGATAAACCTTATCTGCTTCCCCCTTTACACTTCACATCATGACATTTCTGTGATACACGAACCCTATTGATCGTTTTTCTTTTCTTTTTTCTTTTTCCTTTTTTCTTTTCTTTTTTCTTTTCTACTATCCCTTTTGATCGAAAATCTACCCCCTTTTCCCCCCTTTTTTTACACGATCCCTATTGATCGTTTTTTCTTTCCTTTTTACGATTTGATCGAAAACCTACCACCCTTTTGTTTCTCCCCCAAAAGAAAAGCTCTACCTTGTAATTTGTCCCGTCTGTGTTCAGCCCTGTGTGGCTAATAAAGAAACATAGCTATCTATCTATCTATCTATCTATCTATCTATCTATCTATCTATCTATCTATCTATCTATCTATCTATCTATCTGTCTATCTATCTATCTATCTATCTATCTATCTATCTATCTATCTATCTATCTATCTATCTATCTATCTCTGGACAGACAGACGCAAGTCAAATGGGCTCCACGTAAGTTGGTATTTTTGTACGTTCAAAAGTGTATATTGACAAATATTTTGTGTTTAAAAGTTGTGCAACAACATCCACTGCAAACCTTTGATAAATATCTACACAAAATTTTGCCCCTTGTGGGCAAAATTTAAAAGAAAAAATTCTCATAGCCTTCGTGGTTTCATTTAGCCATTTTATTTCCAAAATGGCCACTGGTCACCAGGAGGCTGAGGTGCAAGTCAAGCGTGACGCAGAGACAGAAAAACAGGATGCTCTGTTAGCATACGCTGAACCTGACAACACCACCTCCACCACCATCAACATCGACAACAGCAACAAATACAAAACAAAGGTCGCAAGGCCAAGCACCGTCAACACCATCAGTGAGTCCACCACCACCAACACCGACAACAACACCATGGCAGAATCTGCTACTAAAACTGCTATCCCTACTAAAGACATCGCCACCAATAACAATACCAACATCACCATCACCGCCACCAAAGACCGTGCCGTCAATGCTACTAATACCACTAACACCACCGCCGTCACCAAGAACGACAATAACAACAACAACAACAACAACGACGACGACGACAACAACAATTCCCTTCAACCACTGCTCACTCCATCACCAACAAGTGAAAAAATAACGACGACAAGCAAACGAAATGCCGAAATTTGCGCTAATGCAGGACTAAATTACGCAGGCAATTTTCCACCCCTTGCTAGTTGCATAATCAGCAACCACAAACCTACAACCCACACCCCTGCCATCAACACCAACACCACCGGCAGTAACAACAATAACAAAACAACAACAAACTTCGCCGAGGCGATAAAAGAAAAGGTAACAAAAGTTTCGTTTACTACACAACAGATTAAAGATTGCAGAAACCTTATTACAAATGAAAACGGAAAAATACTCTTACACATACCTCAACACATACTGAATGAGGAGAAAAAAAAGACAATTGTATATAAAATCACAAATAAAAAAACTAAAAGTCCAGAAAAGGCAAGCACAACAAAGTCGAAAAGTGCTTACGCCCCATCTGGGGATACAAGGATTGTGTGACTTGGGCGAACAAGTTCGCACACGTACAGGTGGTTTTTCAGAATGAAGAGTTGGCGAAGAAATTCTCAACGATAACCCTTCATTCTGATGAACTAACGTTGACACCGAGTTACCTCGGCCAGAAGGTGACGAAAGTCATTATCAGTGGTGTCCCCCAAGTGACTACAACACTGTGGATAACATCCGCCTTAACATCCGAAATGGAGGACTTAAACATCCTAGATATCGGTGTTTCGGAAAACAAGGACTGGCTGGGAAAGAGAATAGAGTTCCTCTTCCACATAAGTCAAGAGGACATAAATAAAATCCCCACCCACGTACATCTTGAGGATCGCCGCAAGTTATACGTAGTAGTCGAGGGCAGAAGGCCACGATGCTATATATGTGGCAGTGAGGCACACCTCAAAAAGGAGTGCAAATCTGCCGCAAAATTACAACAACAACAACAGCCACAGGAAAAATCACAAAATCCAGGATTATTGCCCACACCACAATATGGACAGCTAGTCAAGAAGCTGTATGCGGAAATGCAGGAAAAACAACAAAGAACAAGCCAACCCAACCAAACAACACCAACACCAGCGCCAAGAACAGAATCATCACCACCAACAACAAATAAACCAATTCCAACACCAGAATAACAACGAAGAAGACAAGCACCAAGGATGTAGGAGAGACAATAACCACAACAAACCCCCCAGCAACACCCTCCCCGCGCACCACAACAATATCTACAACCGCACAAACACACCCAGACGCTTTACCCTTGCCCCCTGCTGATTCGTCAGACTTTTCATCTAACGATGAAAGTTCGACAGAATGGCAAATAGCCACAGGGGGTAAAAGAAAAAGATCAAGAAAAACCAAACAAGAAATCGCAACCAAAGCAGGGAGATACCTGAACCCTGAAAACTCCATACACAACAAAACAAGCACCAACACCACAAAAACAATGCTATCAGCGATAGACACCAAAGACTCCAAACTAATGGAGTACATCACAGGATACACAATCATCCACGCACTACACCACCCAAACACATCAAAATACTACACATCACACAAACACAACACCACAAACTCAAAGCCCTCTTCCCAAATGCTGTAGGGGGTTTCCAGAAATATCTGTCCCAAAAACTATATAAACACCTACTCGATGACACATCAAAGAACGAGGAAGCCAAAACTTTCGACACAAGTAAGTAACTCTCTGTACTTTCATTTGTGTGTTTTAAAGCACACACCCCAATAGAATCATGGTCAAGAATGGTTGTGTGAATGCGCGTGGCTTGGGGTCTCCTTGGAAACAAGGACACCTCCTAAATGACATCAAGTCACATGATCTGGGAATCATAGCCATAAGTGAGACCAGACTCCACGAGCCACGGGCCCTAAAGTCCATGTTTGGCGGACAGTTTAACATTTATTTCGCTCCCTGTCTGCCGAGGATGGGCGGTAGTGGCACCGCGGTACTTTTTCACAAGAGCCTGGATCTCGAAGTCAAGACGATATTCGTAGACCCGGAGGGTAGACTGATCGTTCTGGATGTTGACGGCAGCAATGGGTGCGCTTTTCGACTCGTATCAGTCTACGCACCGCCCTTAACAGGTCGGGCGGATTTCTTTCGACGTCTAGAAGTATTCTTGGGAACGTCTCGTCCTTTACTCTTAGTGGGGGGTTGGAATGCTACCTTGGACACGCATGTAGACTACGTGGGTAGAGACAGAGACAGAAGGGGATGCAAATGCCTCAGAGACCTGCTCAGACGATTCCAACTGTCTGACAGGTACCGACTCGACCACCCAAATGCACCAACGTGGACATGGAGCAACCGCAGTGGGTCGTCGAGATCGTATCTAGATAGGATACTGTGTAGGACAGTAGACAAGGATAACTTAGGATGTCCACAATTCCACACAGTCAGCTACACGGATCACAAATTGGTGACGTGTACGCTAGACGTAGATAAGGCACATAGACAGGGTCCTGGGTACTGGAAACTGAACGCCTCATTCCCGTCCAGACAAGTTTTCAGAGACCGGATTAGCACACTAGTAAAGAGGGCTTTGACGGGAGCCATCATCAACAACAAATGGTGGTTTGCCCTCAAGAGAGCAGTAAAAGTAGAAGCGATTAGGTACAGCAAAGCACTAGCCATAGATAGAAATAGAGTAGAGGGTGAGCTAGTTAAGAAGCTAGAAGAGGCAATTAGAAGCGGCATCGCATCCGACGTCTTGGCGGCGAGGTTGGCCCTCGACCAACACTTCAACGCCAAACACGAAGGATGTGCTGTCAGAGCTAGGATGCGTGCTCTAAGGAACGAAGGTGTTGGAGCCGCGAGAGAGGCCCGGGTGGCAGAGGCGCAACAGGGCAACAAAGCCACCATTCGGTCACTGGTAGATGAACAGGGGCGCGAATTGCTCGAGCCAAGTAAAATGTGTGAGGCCTTTCAGCAGCATTTTGCCCGACTGTTCGGGACGAGTGGAGGGCAAGAACGTAGGGTGGACTTCAGTGCCTACCTACATAGCCTGCTACGACTCTCGACAAGAAAGGCAGGGTGCTGCGAAGGTGCCATCACGGCGGTGGAAGTGCAGGAAGCGATAGCAGAATGCTCGAGGGACAAATCACCGGGTTTGGATGGTCTACCCTACGAGTTTTACAATTGTATGCCAGACTTGTTTGGAGACGTCTTGGCAGCGGTATACTGCAACTGGCAGCAAAACGGGAGCATACCCGGTTTTGTGAGTCGAGGAGCTGTAACTCTGCTGAAGAAAGATCCAAACAAGGAAACATTATAGATAACTTTAGACCAATCACGCTGCTCAATGCAGACCTGAAAATTTTGACAAAGGTGTTAGCCAAGAGGTTGGCGCTTGTCATCGAGAAACTGGTCGACAACGCACAAACGTGCGCCGTGCCGGGCCGGAGCATCCATGACAACCTCCATCTGATGCGCTACATCATAGACAGAGTAGTTAACGAACCTGGCATGGGTGGGGCCCTGATCAACTTGGATCAATCGAAAGCCTTTGATAGGGTAGACCATCGATACTTGGAGGCAGTCCTGAGAGCGGCTGGTTTCGGTCCCGTCTTCCGCGGCTGGATAGCTGCCTTGTACAGAGGCATCCGTTCGGTAATTCGCGTAAATGGACATCTATCGAGACCTTTCGACATTGCACGTTCGGTCCGTCAGGGATGCCCCCTCTCGGCGCTTCTATACGTATTGACTCTTGAGCCACTACTGCGGAAGCTGGCGACTCTAAGGGGCATCCCGCGAGAAATGGGATGCGGGACGAGCGTGTCTGCATACGCGGACGACGTCACCGTCATAGTGTCAAGCCACGAGCACATCGAGCGGGTCGGCGAGACACTGAAAGACTACGAAGCGGTGACAGGAGCAAAAATCAACCGGGAAAAGTCAGTGGGCTTGCGGCTCGGCACCTGGAGAAGCAAGCCCATGCCGTCCACCAGTACCTCTGTCGTGGGACGCTGGACAGACGGCCCGGTTGAGTTGCTCGGGGTCTGGTTCGGTCCGGACCTCCAAATGGAGAAGAACTGGAACGAGATAACGAGTAGGGTGGTCACTCTCGCCCAGCAATGGGCCGAGAGGAAACTGTCCCTAAAAGGTCGGGCGGAGGTGGTGAACGCGTACATCGCGTCCATCATCTACTACCGCCTGACCGTCGTACCTTGTCCCGACCCTACCATCACCAAACTTGAACGCATCCTCTTCCGCTTCTTGTGGAAAGGATGCGTCCCGATGGTCAGGCGATCCATTTGCTGTCAACACCCGTTAAAAGGAGGGCTGGGCATGCCGTGGTTGATGATGCGCAGACACGCGCTGAGACTGCGACATCTCCGGCTCTATGTAGACGACGGTGAACAGGTGTGGTCGCCGTTTGTGAGGCACGCATTCCCGCAACTCGTCTCCATGACCGAACTACAGTCGTGGATCAAAAAGAGGCCGAGGAAGGGCGAATGGCACCGCGAGTGTCGCGTTGCTCTCAAGCAACTCTGCCGTCCCGGGTCGACCTTGAGTGACTTCAACACAACCAAAGCATTCTATAGGGGATTAGTGGAGGGGAGGTACGACGACGAGCTCGGGGCAAACCTGGGCGTCGACGAGGAATACCTGACCCGCCTGTTTGAAACGACTTTCGGCCCGGGACCTATGGACAACTTCCAGAGATCCCTGGCCTGGCGGTGCTACCGAGAAGCGCTACCCGTTCGGGATAAGCTCTATAGGCATGGCTCGAGAAACACGGGGCCGACCTGCCCTAGATGCGGGCAGAGCGACGAAACCGCTCTGCACGCAATCGTGCAGTGTCCAGCAATTTCCGACCTGTGGGCTTATGTCGAACGACTGCTGTCACGTGTGGGACGTGTCGGTTTATCAGCCGAGTCTATCGTTAATATCGTCACGCCTCCTTCTTTCAAACGGGAAGGAAGAGCTATTTTTATCATACTTGTGGCTATGGCGAAAGAATGTATCTGGTGGACGCGCCTGAAAGGATTAGAGACAAACACTTTCCTCTCTGGTCAATCTCTCATCAACTTCTTCAAGTATCACTTGAAGAGGAAAGTGAGAGTAGAGAGGCAAGTTTTGTCTAGTGAATGTTTTAAAAAAAGATGGGTGAATGTAGCAAGGATGGCACGTATGAATGACGAAGCCACCTTGACTATGATTCTATGAACCATAAAAATAATACAGAGAGTTGCTTATTTGCAAAAAAAAAAAAAAAAGAAATATAACATGTGACTTCATTGACCGAGGTTACCGTGGTCTTTTCCGTAGGCTTTTCTTTCCACGGGTAAACCTCACCTGTCCTCCCCTTTACACTTCATATTGACATTTCTGTGATAACGATCCCTATTATTCATTTTTTTTTCTTTCCCCCCCTTTTTTTAACCCCTCCCCTTTTTTTTGTCCTTTTTCTTTCCTTTTACGATCCCTTTTGATCGAAAACCACCACTCTCCGTTTTTTCACCCCTAAAAGAAAAGCTCTACCTTGTAATTTGTCCCATCTGTGTGCAGCCCTGTGTGGCCAATAAAGAAACTTATCTATCTATCTATCTA
>NC_043002.1:27667762-27672762 GCF_006345805.1 Octopus sinensis | reverse complement strand
GAATTGCAAAATCCTGTGCGATGTAATGATTCAGGGCAATCACCTGACCAAACATCGGAAAGCAGATATTGTTGCGGGGAACCAAAAAGAAAGCACATCCATGATAAACGGCATAGTATGCACAGGTGACCACAGGATCAATGTGAAACAAGAAAAAATAAACAACTATGACGAATTGAAGTGGGAAATATGAAGGTTGTCATCATCATCATTGTTCGACCGTGGTCGAGACAATGGAATCTACCATGCTACGCCAGACTTCACGGTCCATCATGGCATTACGGAGGTCCTGTTGCTGGATGCCTGTATCCCTGAAGATTACATCAGGGTAGGAGAGTGTGCGCCCTCTGGTATTGCGAGTAGATGGCTTCCAGAGGAGAAGAGTAGAAATTACCTCTCTTTCAGCTCTACAACAATGTCCAGCAAACTGGACTCTCTTACCTTTCACAAGAGATGACACAGGTTGAAGGTTGTAGTCAATGAGGAGAGTAGTAGCAATCTGTGCACTTGGAAGTATCAACAATCAACTACCAAGACTGGTGCTAGCATGAAGGTAGAAAACTTAAAAAATATCAGCTTTGCTTGAAACTGCAAGAATTCTTCGCAGGGTTTCTTGAAGCATGATCAGTAATCAAGTGTCACTTTAGTCTGCTGGCTGTGAGCAGGCAACATTTTCCATCATATCCATCAAAATAAGCTGAGAGTTTTCCTAACACAATAACAACAACAACAACAATAATAATAATAATTTGTCCTGATGCAGTACCAGACAGTGGCTCTCATGACTTCAGATCTTAACTGATTGGAAGCGTTATCATGTACATTGTTTTGTCTTGGTATAAAAGATGGGCTACAGAAAATATTCTGCTCAATATCACAGATCTGCTTGTCAGTTGTTTGACCATGACCAGTTGAACATGCCCCATAGTTGCTGACGATATGTGAATCTCTGATCACGATCAGAAGTAGTGGGGGAGCATCATAGCTGTGTGTTGAAAGGAATTCCTGAAGGTTTGGATAATTCACCTTTGGAAACATGGTCCAGTATCTCATCCAGTATCCGTGCATTGCTGATTCATGGAGCTTTGTCGACTTGTAGGACGCGTGTAGGACGGATCCAGTTGACAGCTGAGGCCATCGTGAAGATCGATCCGCTGCCTACCTTTGGCCGAGAGTGAAAAGCTGTCGGCTATGGCGAAGGCGGGAGTGTGGTGGACGAGACTGAATGGGCTGGCGACAGATACTTTGCTCTTCGGCCAAGCCCTCATCGACTTTTTCCAGTTCCACTTGAACAGAAAAGTGACAGCACAAAGGAAAGTTCTGCTCCCACCATTAAATTTGTCGAAGGGTGGGTGAATATTGCGAGGATGGCCCATGTGAACGGGCCTACTCTTCGCTTCTAAACCGGAGAAGTTGAGAAGGAGAGCGGCACTTGCTGAGGTGCACCTGGAGGTCGGGATAACTGGGACGTGTGGGCTTCCTCAGATGTCTTAGTGAGGAAGTCGCCACTTTTGGGGAACCTTTATTGTTTAATTGGGTTGTTTTATTTTGTCACTTATTGTATACAGGGTAATGTTCAACAACCCACTTGTACCTTATAGTTTTGCCGAACCACTAATGTATGGGGGCATAAAAACACCAAAATCAGTTGTCAAGTGACGGTGGACACAAACACACACACACACAGACGATGGTCTTCTTTCAGGTTCCGTCTACCAAATTCACTCACAAGGCTTTGGTCGGCCCGAGGGTATAGTAGAAAGCACTTGTCCAAGGTCCCACACAGGGGACTGAACCCAGAATCGTGTGTTAGGAAGCAAGCTTCTTACCAAACAGCCACGCCTGTGCCCTTAAGCTCCTTACCACACAGTCACGCATGTCCAGTTTTGTTTTGTGTTCGGCCCTTGTGACCAATAAAAAACTGATATTGTCCTCCATGTTTTGGGCCCTTGTGACCAATAAAAGAAATCATTATCATTGTTGTTGTTGTTATTATTATTATTATTATTATTATTAGTAGTAGTAGTAGTAGTAGTAGTAGTTGTTGTTGTTGTAGTAATAGTAGTAGTAGTAATAGTAGTAGTAGTAGTTGCTGTTGTAATAGTAGTATGTATAACATCCAGTGCTACATTAAGCTGCGTTGCCCCCTGTTTTAAGCCTATACTTTTGTCTGTGATTTCAGTGAGATCTGTCTGATATTTCTAGCAGGTCAATCATGTGTGATAAAAGAGAAACTTTGTTGCTATTCTAAACAGGTCGTACCACATAGGCATAAAGTACGTTTTGCTGAGAAATTATAACATATTTCTTCTATAGCAGTCTCTCTCTCTCTCTCACACAAATGCTGACACTTTTACAACGACAGGAGAGGACAAAAATCAATATGTTCCCCTCTGTACACATGCTCTTTGGCAAAACTTAATTGTTCGCCTTAATTAAACCCAAATACTGGCTAACTAATACTGACTAATTAATGCTGCAAATTAGTGAAAATTTTAAAGAATTTTTAAAAAGTCAAGTACGGATCCAAACCTCCTTTGCATTTATTAATTTATTTGTTTATTTGCTTATTTATTTATTTATTTATTTATTTACTCTTTATTTGTTTCAGTCATTTGACTGTGGCCATGATGGAGCACCGCCTTTGGTCGAGCAAGTCGACTGCAGGACTTATTCTTTGTAAGCCTAGTACTTATTCTATCGGTCTCTTTTGTCGAAACGCTAAGTTACGGGGACGTAAACACATCAGCATCGGTTGCCAAGCGATGTTGGGGAGACAAATGCAGACATACACCCCCCCACATATATATACATATACATATATACGTCGAGCTTCTTTCAGTTTCCGTCTACCAAATCCACTCACAACGCTTTGGTCGGCCCGAGACTATAGTAGAAGACACTTGCTCAAGGTGCCACGCAGTGGGACTGAACCCGGAACCATGTGGTTGGTAAGCAAGCTACTTACCACACAGCCACTCCTACGCCTATTCACTTTCTTTCTTGCTTCAGTCGTTTTCGGACCGTGGCCCCTATAAGACACTGTTTTTAAGGGTTTTCAGTCAATGATATCGATTTCACTACTTAACCGTTATTTATTTTATGGACCACTTCTTATCGTATGGCTTAGCCCATTCCCATTACTTTTGTTCGATGCACAGTTATTTATCGACATTTTTTCGTTGTTATATACATACATATACACACAAAGACGTATATATGTATGCATAAACATGTGTATTTATTGATATGTGTATGTAAGTGCGTGTTTATATGCGTGTCTCTGTGTGTGTGCGTGTGTGTGTATCTTTGTAATTCAGCTGATCCAGATGATTGTTACTCCCAGGTTTTCCCCAGTATCGGGAAAGCTTCATAGTAACATTTAACTGGATCAAACTTGATCAGCTGAAGTAGATTATCATAGTCTACAAATATATCACGCAGTTTCTTGCTCGTTTGTTAATATCAATCGATATATATGTATATAAGGGTTGCGTATCGAATACCTTACCCACGATATTTGTGTATTTATTTGAAATGCTTAATATATAATAACTAAAATAATGGGTTGTGATTTAAAAATTTTTGTATCATTTATTTGTTTCAGTCATTTGAGTATGGCCATGCTGGGGCTCCGCCTTGAAGGGTTTTAGGCTTCTTTCAGTTTCCGTCTACCAAATCCATTCACAAGGATTTGGTCAGCCCTAGGCTACAGTAGAAGACACTTACCCAAGGAGCAACGCAATGGGACTGAAGTCGGACCCATGTGGTTCGGAAGCAAGTTTCTTACCATAGAGTCACGCCTGCGCCTATGTCATGTGTAGCCATAAGGCCAGGATATTTGAAGGGATGGTGAGTGGTTGATACCATTAACTCTAGTACTTGACTCGTACTTTATGTAACGGTACCGAAAGAATGAAAGGCGAGCCTCAGTTCAGCAGGGTTTCATTTTTAGAACTTTAAGGACGAGAATAATTATGCAAAGTATTTTCTATGACACTCCACCGCTTCTGCCAGCTCACTGACTTATGTTTTATGATTTAGGCACTAGGTCAGCAATTTTGAAGGGAACGATTAGTCCATACGATTGTCCCCAGTATTTGACTGGTACTTTACTTTAACGACTACGAAACAATGAAAAGTCTCGGTGAAATTTGAACTCAGAATGCAAATAGAAGGGAAAAATATTGCAAGGTGTTTTGTCCGACGCTCTAACGTTTTTGCCTATCCACTACCCTACATAACAACTTCTAATAAGTCAACAGTTTTGAGGGGAGGGGTTAGTCAATACTACTGAGCGCAGTAATTGGTTGGCATTTTATTTTATTGAGCCCGAAAGGGTGAAAGGCAAAGGTAACTCAGAACCATAAAGAGCCAGGTTTTCTCCATTTCTGTAACGATTCTGCAAATACACCGATCTGTAAAGAAAGAATCGTTTCTATTATAGGCACAAGGCCTGAAATTTTGGGTGAGAAGAGCAGTCGATGAGATCGACCTCAGTACGCAACTGGTACTTAATTTATCGACCTCGAAAGGATGATAGGCAAAGTCGACCTCGGCGGTGTTCAAACTCAGAATACTGCTAAGCATTTCGTCCAGCCTGCTAACGATTGTGTCAGCTCACCACCTTGACCTGAGTAGAAATAATACTTTTTTATTATAGGCACAAGAATAAAAGGGGTAAGTCGATTACATCGACTCCGGTGGTACTTATTTAATCGACCCCGAAAGGATAAAAGACAAGTTCGACCTCGGCGGAATTTGAACTCGGAACATAGCGACGAGCGAAATACCTATTTCTTTACTACCCACAAGGGGCTAAACACAGAGGAGACAAACAAGGACAGACAGACGGGTTAAGTCGATGATATCGACCCCAATGTGTAACTGGTACTTAATTTATCGACCCCGAAAGGATGAAAGGCAAAGTCGACCTCGGCGGGATTTGAACTCAGAACGTAACAGCAGACGAAATCGCTGAGCGGCGTGCTAACGATGTG
>NC_043002.1:27657762-27660262 GCF_006345805.1 Octopus sinensis | reverse complement strand
GTGAACTGAAGCAACGTGAAATAAAGTGTCTTGCTCAAGAACACAACACGCAGCCCGGTCCGGGATTCGAACTCACAACATCACGACCGTAAGCTTGATGCTCTAACTACTGAGCTATGCGCCTTCACCATAATAACAATAATTATGAAACCATAATAATAATTATTATTATTATCTTTGTTATTGTAATTTTTGTTGTTGTTAATGATGATGATGATGATGTTCTTGTTGGTGTTGACGTTGTTGTTGATGTCGTATTTATAGTACTCGTTAGAGGGTCGGAAAAAATACCTAGCGGCTTTTCTATCGGATCTTAAGGCTCTGAGTTATAATCCCAGCGTGGTCGATTTTGCTTTTCATCCTTACAGTGTCAATGAAAAGTAATCCAATCAAGTATTGAGATGGAGTAAGTGACTTACTCCTCTCCTTAAAAACTGCTGGTTCTCCTGTGCTAAAACTTGAAACTATTTCAAATTCCGCCGAGTTTGACTTTGCCCCACATTCTTTCGGGGTCTATGAAGTAAGTACTGGCTCAATACTAGGCTCGTTGTAATTGACTCGCTCCTACCACCAAAATTTCAAGCCTTGTGCGTATAAAGAAACCACAACCATCATGATGATCGTGATTATTATTATTATTATTATTATTATTATTATTATATTATTATTATTATAATAATAATAATAATAATAATAATAATAATAATAATAATTATTAAGGCGGCGAGCTGGCAGAATTGTTAACACGCCGGGCAAAATTCTTAGCAGCATTTCGTCCGTCCTCACGTTCTGAGTTCAAATTCCGCCGAGATCAACTTTGCCTTTCAGCCTTTTGGGGTCGATAAATTAAGTACCTGTTAAACACTGGGATCAGTGTAATCGACTTACTTCTTCTTCCAAAAGACTGCTGACCTTGTGTCAAAATTTGAAACCATTATTATTGTTGGTGGTGGTGGTGTTGTTTCTTGTTATTGCTGTTGTTGATGTTATTGCGCTGGATTGCCAAAAAAGTTAATGAACCTTTCTTTTTGTTTTCAAATACTACAGCGGCCAGTTTTACCTTTCATCTTTTCGAAGTTGATAAAATAAATACCAGTTAGGGTCAATGTAATTGACTTACCCCATCTCCAAAATTGCTGGCCTTGTGCCAAAACTCGAAACCATTACTGTTATTTTTATTGTTAACGCGGTGAGCTGGCAGAATCGTTCGCATGCTTATCTGCATTTCGTTTGTCTTCAAATTCTGTCGAGTTCAAATTCCGCCGATTTCCACTTTGCCTTTCATCGTTGGAGGACGATAAATTACGTACCAGCTGAGCACTACTACTGGCGTAATCACCTTACCCCCTTCCTCGGCACATACTGGTCTTGTACCAAAATTTGAAACCATTATTATTATTACTGTTATTATTATTATTATTATTGGTGGTGGTGTTGTTATTGATATTGATGTTGTTCTTGTAAGTGTTGTTGATATTACTAAGTTGAATTTTCAGAAAAAGTTATTGAACTTTTCGTTTTGCTTTCAAATACCGCTTGCGGTCAACTTTACCTTTAATCATTTCGGGGTCTGTAGAGGGCAACCCTAAAAAAACTAGCCGGGATCTTACATTTACGTTCTGCGTAAAGAACAAATAATAATACCAAAGCGCTTGCAGTGGGATCGAACCAACAACCACGTGGTTGCAATGCAGGCTTGTTAATCGCCCAGCCATGCCTGTATCCATAGGTGTATAGTACAGTTACGCTTTGTTATATTATTATTCAAAATGAACATGTGTAGTTGTTATTTTGGTGAAGGGAGTTGGAGTTAAGGGGAAAAGTCGTGTCAAAACTTTTCATTAAGATGTCGTAAACTTCTATCATAGTAATTAAACAAACGATGTTTGAAGTCTCTTCTTAACTGGCAATACGTGTAGAAAATGACAGCTAAATTTATATAATGGCTTATGTTGGTGAAGACACGTGGCCAAGTGGTTAGGGACTTTCGCTCCCAATCGTGAAATCGTGGTTTCGTTTCCCAGACCAGTAGTGCGTTGCGTTCAGCATCAAAAGCTACAGCAAAGAAAAGAAGCGCATTGTGATTGGCGGTGTGTGACAACATCTGATAGTCTGGTCAATACAGTGGCAGTCATTCAGTGATTATATTGTCGTCGGCGTTGAGTCGTATCCGAGTGGCAAATCTGTAGAAGGGATTGGGTCCCTTCATCATGATGGGAGCAAAAGGGTCTCGGTGCCTGAGATGACAGTCCAGGCCAAGGGTAGTGTAGAACGCATATATCAAAGGAGAGAGTTTGTTGGGTTCAAGGAAGTGAAAATAGCGCTGATATCTCCCTCTTGACGTCTGTTATTTTCCATCAGGTCCGATCCGTCGAAGATGACATGCCGCCACTTTGATTGTATATATTAAACAACCTCCGCCCCGCAAAAAAACAGAAAACAAACAAAACCCACAAACAGAAAAAAGACAAAAACAAAAATCAAAGACCAAAAAAAAAAA
>NC_043002.1:27600262-27650262 GCF_006345805.1 Octopus sinensis | reverse complement strand
CACGATGGAATATAGCCAACAACAACTCCCCTTCTCGATATCCTCATTAAGAAAGCTAATAATATAATAGAAACAGACATATACTATAAGCCTACAGACTCTAAGCAATATCTTCCATTCAATTCATGCCACCCCAAACACACCAGGATGAATATCCCCTTCAATCTAGCAAAAAGGATATGCACTATAGTCTCTAACGCAAACACCAGAGACACACGACTACAAGAAATAAAGATACCCTAATCACCAGGAACTATCCACCTTCACTTATTGACAAATGCATTCAACGTGCCCTTCAACTTAACATCAAGGAACTGAGACATCCCAAATCAAAGAAAAACTTACAACCAAAAGCCTTACCATACATCTCCACACACAACCCTCTCAATAACGAAGCCTTCGACACCATCCTCCACAACATACCCCTCCTAAAAAAAGACCACAGAATGAACACAGTCCTCCAAACACACACGATCATAAAAAGCAAAAGACAGCCTAGATCCATGAAAAGTTCTTACACAAGCCCGAATTCACTCTTCAACACAGAAGCCGACAGTAAAAAAATGTGGAAGACCCAATTGCGGGATATGCGACTATCTAATCGAGGGTTCTGAGTTCTCCTTCAAACAGGGACAACGTTTTACAGTGAAAAGCAACTTCACATGTGCTTCGGAGAACCTAATATACTCACTAACCTGCTCCGGGTGTCAAGAGCAGTACATAGGCCAAACAAAAAATGGTTTGCGTAACGAATGGCCCTGCACAGATCCCAGATAAAAATTCCCCAAAACAGAAAAATAGCTTTTAGCCAACACATAGATACTTGCGCCAACAAAAAAACACCAAACTTCAGAATTTTCCCCCTCTACCAATTTAGGGACGATACAACCTCGAGACAACGAATAAGTAAAGAAAATCTCTTTATTACAAAATACAAGCCACTTCTTAACGGGTCTACGACAAACAATAATATACCTCAACTTTAGAATAAAAGAAAAAAAAAAAATATATATATATATACACACACAAATACTACACTCCATAGAATCCATTACTAATCAGCCCCTTCATAGCTATATTTACACCATTCATATTCTCCCTTCTGTTTTTTCTTCTTCTTCTTCTTCCTCTTTTCTTCTTCACATCATCATCGGCATCATCATCATCGCCACATCATCACCCCATCTTCTCCTTCTCCTCCTTCTTCTTCTTCTTCTTCTTCATCATCATCGTTATCATCATCATCGTCGTCATAATCATCACACCATCACCATCATCGTCATCTTCTCCTTCTCCTTCTCCTTCTTCTTCTTCTTCTTCTTCTTCTTCTTCTTCTTCTTCTCCACCCCCTACCCCTTAAGTTTGTCACTAATGTTTTTAGTATAACACCTACGCTAATTCTATAAACAAGCTGTCAAATAAATAT
The DNA here is from genome assembly GCF_006345805.1 of Octopus sinensis. Classification (NCBI taxonomy): domain Eukaryota; kingdom Metazoa; phylum Mollusca; class Cephalopoda; order Octopoda; family Octopodidae; genus Octopus; species Octopus sinensis. Next base: position 27,648,836 of record NC_043002.1, on the reverse strand, counting down.
TCTCCTGAATTGAACTGAGACTGCCAGCCGCCACTGACCATTCAAAATACGACCATCAGGGCACCCAGATTCTCCCACCCCCCTTTCCTCACCAGCCTTCCTCTACTACCCTACCAAGAACTCACAACTACCTCGAACACACAGTGCAAACAAGGGAGTCAGAGAAAGGCAGAATGCCACTTAAATCTGAACACTACTATAGAAATATTCTTTTAAAAAAACTTTTCTTCTAATTTTTCTAAATTTAATTATTTAATCGTTACAGTTGAAAAGGTCTCAAAATGACCGAAACCGGTACTGAAATGTTCACTATAAAATTATTTTAGCATTTTCTATTTTTTACTTGTTTTTTCATATATATCAACTCGTGTTCCTTTTCACCCTTATACACCACACACACACACACACACATATATATATATTATATATTATATATCTATATAATATATATATATATATATATATACACATATATACACACATAAATACATACAAATATACATATATAAACATTCATATGTATGCAGGTGTATGCACAGAGATAAATACACAATCACGCTCACACATACGCACGCACACATACACACATAAACACACATACATGCATAGCATTTGGCACATTTATCGACAACATATTCCGAAATAATTTGTTGGCAAGCTTATTAACTGAATGACATTTTGTTGGAAAGACAAATATACATCGAAACTACTGTCGGCTTTATAAATAATTATAGTAATTTCAAATTAAGAACACAATTCATTTTAATTGAAATATATTTTCACTTTTTGTACGTGCGTGTATATGCGTGTTATGCGCGTGTGGACATGTTGGTTACATAAAGCGTCCAACACTTGATAAACACTTAACTGTTCTAAATTTTTACACGTAAAATGAATAATAACGAATTCTAATCGACGTTCACAAGCATATTAAGAGTGAACTTAAGACGATTAAATGTAGTCGATAATTTGACTTATATTTAGTTTATCGTGTGGAGGCGTAATGGCCGAGTGGTCAGGGCAGTGGACTCGCGGTCGTATGATCGCGGTTTATATTCCCAGACCGGGCATTGTGAGTGTTTATTGAACGAAAATAACTAAAGCTCCACGGGGCTCCTGCAAGGGTTGGTGGTGAACCCTGCTGTACTCTTTCACCACAACTTTCTCTCACTCTTTCTTCTTGCTTCTGTATTACCTGTATTTTAAAGGGCCAGCCTTGTCACACTCTGTGTCACGCTGAATCTCCCCGAGAACTAAGTTAAGGGTACGCGTGTCTGTGGATTGCTCAGCCACTTGCACATTAATAAATGAGCTCCGACGTCACTGGTGCCAAGCTGTATCGGCCTTTGCCTTTCACTTGGATAACATCGGTGGCGTGGAGAGAGGAGGCCTGTATGCGTGGGTGACTACTGGTCTTCCATAAAAACCTTGCCCTTGTGCCTCAGAGGGTAACTTTCTAGGAACAATCCCATAGACATTCATGACCGAAGGGGCTCATGATCATTGACAAATTTTACCACGGCGTAATTTGATCGCAGGATCTAAGTGAGCACAATTAGGTGTCGTTGACTATTTTGTTCCATGCTCTACAAATACATGTTCACTATACAAATGACCATTTCAGTATCTATTTCTTGTACTGGCACACGACCAGATCTATTCAAAGAATGTCAGCACTTGATTGATACTTAACCTTTTCTAACAGTATTTCTGATTAAATACACTGCCTTTGATTAAATTAATTTCGGAAGTAAGGAAGAATTTTGTAAAATACCATTGTCATTCTTATCTATTAACGTAACATGATACTTTGATGGAAGGTTTTAATTTAAACCGCTTTAAAGCAAGAAGTGTGTATCATCGAACCAAAGCAGAATTAAGCTGATTGGTTAAGCAACAGACTTCATTTATTGTCTGCCCTGCACGGTTTTGTAAAAGAGATTATTTCTTGACCTAAATGTGAATATCTTAAGGTTATGGAATATGAATTCCTAAGCCCAACGAGAAAATGCGTTAGATTGCATATAATTTATTAATTCATATTCACTAACTATTCAGAATTCCAAACATCCCACTCAATTAATCACTGTATCAATTCATATATTCCTTTAAAAAATAAATATAATTCGATGCATGTTTACCTTTCTTTCAACGTATATGTCGACGATCAATTCGTCTTTCGAACAACTTTTAATTACAGATACAATATAACCGATAGGCTTCTGTGCACTTTTCACCAGCTCAATTTGACCCCCAAAGTTTAGGTTTATTCAAGCATATAGAAAATAAGAGACGCCCAGCGTAATATGTAGTAGAAAGTGAACTAGTTGTTAGGTTGTTTGCTTCAGGCAGAAAGGTCCAATTTTTGGAAAGGCAGCCGCAGTCTTTTCTTAAGAAAGGCACATTATATATATATATATATATATATATATATATATATATATATATATTATATACATGATATGCATAAATACTTATATATATATATATATATATATATATATATATATATTATATACATGCATACATACATACACTCATATATATATATATATATATATAATTTATATATATATATATATATATTTATATACACCACACTCATACATACATCTTCGCGTGTTTGCATGTGTGTGTGTGTTTGTTTGTGTATAAGTTGATCGATTGTAGAGTCGCAAGAGCGGCGGTAAAGCTGCCGGAAAAAAGTATTGGATCAAAAGACCACTGAATATTAAAGAAATATTTATTCAAATTGCTTTTATATTTCATTGAGTTTAGACAAAAGAACACTTCATTTAATTAAAAATTCACTTGATTTCTCTCTTGCTCTCTTTCTTTCTCTCTCTCTCTTTCTCTCTCTCTCTCTCTCTTTCTCTCTCTCTCTCTCTCTCTTTCTCTCGCTCTCTCTCTCTCTTATGTATGCATGCATGCATGTATGTATATATATGTATATTTAAGAAAAACGGTGACACAGGAGAAACAACGGTTGTGTTATGAACTGCATGAACTTGAAGCTGTTTCTAGTATAAGAAGCAGTGGACCCTTAGTTGAGTGTCTGAATAACATCCTATAGCTTCTTCGGAGGCTGGCGAGCTGGTAGAATCGTTAGCACACCGGGCGAAATGCGTAGCCGTATTTCGTCTACCGCTACGTCCTGGGTTCAAATTCCGCCGAGGTCGACTTAGCCTTTCATCCTCTCGGGGTCGATAAATTAAGTACCAGTTGCGCATTGGGGTCGATATAATCGACTTAATCCGTTTCTCTATCTTTGTTTGTCCCCTCTGTGTTTAGCCCCTTGTGGGTAGTAAAGAAATATATATATACTATATATGTATATATGTGTGTGTGTGTGTGTGTGTGTGTGTGTGTGCGTGCGTGTGTGTGCGTATGTGTGTGTGCATGTATGTAAATATAAAAAAATATATATATATATCTACATGCATACTTATATACGCGTATGTATATATATATATATATATATATAACTAAAAATAAAGGTGTCTGAGAGACACCACCATGCCGAAATAGCAGTCAAAACCCTGACTCTAAGAACCACGTTAGATGTTCATATCATAACATTTAACGTGGTTCTTAGAGTCAGGTTTTGATTGCTATTTCGGCATGGTGGTGTCTCAGAGACACCCTTATTTTTAGTTGTAAAAAATTATTACCTTTGTATGGTATTTTTCCCATGCTGGCCACTTGATAATATCGATATTTAAATATCGATATTATCCTTATTTATATATATATATATATATATATATATATATATATATAAATATATGTCTGTATGCACGCACACACACAAACAGCAAAATTAAGTCTCTGAGCGCAATCGTGAAGTATATTTGCCAGTCGGACACAGATAGTGTGTCGTAAGATAGCTGGAGATGTCCCCTTGGGGATAAAAACAGCAGTAGCATCATACCCTATGGTATGTCAAATATACTATATACATAGAGTCTCGCAAAAGCCACTGATGGGTTTCAATTTTTCATAACTTTTTTTTTTTTTGTACTGTACTTATCTCTTGTGAGTTTACATATTTTTCACTCGTTGGTGTACACAATGCGTTTTGTTCATTTATACACACACACACACACGCGCACACACACATTCACACACACACACACACAGACAGACACACACACACGTATATACATACATACATGTGTGTATAGCCACTGCACATTCTTTATTTTTTCTCCTCGTTTCTCTCTGTGTTGCTTTCTGTAGAAGAGCGTAGGCTCGAAACGTTAATGACTTTTTCACTTCCCGAGCGCTAAATTAATACATATGTTTGTTGTCTACACCACCTGTCTTCGTCTTTCATTTGTATGTATGTATATATGAATGTATGTATGTATGTATGTATGTATGTATGTATGTATGTATGTATGTATGTATGTATGTATGTATGTATCTCTCTCTCTCTCTCTCCTCTATATATATATATATATATATATATATGTATATGACAAACCGATAAGCACTCTTGCGGATCAGGAAGAAACAGTTCACTGCTCTAGAATATTAAAATTCATTACAATTTTCAAGTCTAGAGGCACAAATGGTTCAGCTAAATAAAAAGATCAACTAATTCTCGCGCTAATCGGAACAGCATAGAAGCAGAGGTATGTGTGTATGTTCCGATTAGTGCGAGAATTAGTTGGTCTTCGTTTTATTTAGCTGAATCATTTGTGCTTGTAGATTTGAAAATTGCAATGAATTTTAATATTCTAGAGTAGTGAACTGTTTCTTCCTGATCCGCAAGAGTGCTTATTGATTTGTCATGCAGCAGCTTCTAGTTGGTAATATAAAGTGACATATTTTATTTCTCACAAAAATACTCACGTACTTGTTAAGGAACATCTTCGATATCAAGTCACCTTTGCTACGGCTCTTTATGGGAGTTCCGCTCATGGCGCACTTACTGCCCGAAACCAATCTTCCCATCCAACTTGTAAGAAATTTGGGGCAAAATGAAAAGAGAACTAATCTATAAAAATAATGACTCTCATGTTTGCACACAGTTTGTAGACTTAAAATTTTGTCCAACTCGATAAAGATTGATTTCAATGACATTCAGAACTTTCTTATGAGACTTTGTGCATTATCACTGACTATCATTTAGCGTCTCTTAATATCTTGCCTGCTTCATAAATTTGGGACAATGCTACAAAGAAGTACATTATATGCATCCAAGTCCACGATGAGCTTAAAAGCAGCGTATGCTGTAGTGTACAAAGGAAGAATTGTAACGACAATATCTAGTGAAACAACTGCAATAATTATGATTTCATGTTGATACGCTTTGGCACGCAATAGATTGATTAGGAATGACTTTCCATTTACCTCATATATATGAAGAAATGAAATTATAGTTTCAGCGAGAAAATATAAAATAAATGAACAGAATAAACTGTTCACCTATCTGCAGTGTTTAGGTTCATTGCTATTGACATTTACTATTTATGTGTCAACATAATATAACATGCCTTTCAAAATTACTATTGCTAGATTACTTGCTTCAGTGTAATTAGATTGAGGGTAATTGTACTTTTGAAGTTCTGGCACATTTATCATTGAGTTTGTAGATAAAAGCTGTATTTTAGATTTCTTCTACATTCTCTAGTTATATATCAGAGAATATTTGTTGGGCTCTATATCTGATGTCTTCGGCAAGCGCATCTTGAAACTTGAGTGAAAGCTGAAGCAATCTGGATGAGTAACCATTTAAGAATGCATGACGAAAAGTACCATAGCACCCTTGGCTATCCAGGGTGGAGAAGCTTCTGATAATGTTGCATGGCAAGGGACATCACTCTTCATCAATCCAAATATAAAGCATATAACTCTGTGTGTGGAAGTCGAGGCGGTGCCTAAGCGGCCTCGAATTCATAGTGCCTTTGAGACTGATATGATTGATGCTTTACACTTTCGCTGAAACTGTTATAAGTCAATGGCTGCTGGAAGAATATACGGTAGGAGAGATTTTGTAGATGGTTGACATTGGTGGGAGAAGGGACTACACGAGGGGCTAAAAACTTTAATCCTAACTTATCTCTTTCTAACTCATGTGGATGATGAAGCAGTCAGCAGTGGAAACTAGATTAATTTGAATGTGTTACATATTACTCATTATATTAGTTGAATCAATTTACCTCGTTATTAGAATAAATATATATTTCACAGTAAAACAAAATAACATAATTCTCACCTTGACTTATCGATTATTGTAAATTGTTAATTGAATTAACAGATGACACACTAGCCTCAATTCCACGATTGAAATAAAAGTATTGAATTTATCTTTTGAATTCGATCTTCCAGCAGCTTTTACTTATATGTCAGTTTACAACTGAAATTGATCATTTACATCACTTTCCTTTACTGTTACTCCATTTCATCATTCTATGCATCAGTTATATTTAGCTCTTTCAAATTAACCTCATATTTTGTGTACCTAATCTCTACTGCTGACTGCTCCATCATCCCCATCGGTAGCAAATTACCCAATCCATGCCTTAAACTGATATTTCTCTCTTTTCTTTTTTGTCTGTAAATTATAAACCCGTTTGGTGATTTCTTTACCTTCAACCACTAGTATCAAATAACAGTTGCTCACTTTTAGCTAGTATTCCTTCCTGTTGTTATTTGACTGTTGAGGCCCAATGGCCCAGTGGTTAGGGAAGTGGACTCGCGGTCGTGGGAACATGGTTCGATTCCCAGATCGGGCGTTGTGAGTGTATATTGAGCGAAAACACCTAAAGCCCCACGATGTTCCGGTAGTGGTTGTGGTGGTGAACCCTGCGGTACTCTTTCACTACAACTTTCATTCTTTCTTCTTGTTTCTGTTGCACCTGAATTTTAGAGGGCTAGCCTTGTCACACACTGTGTTATGCTGAATCTCCCCGAGAACTACGTTAACAGTGCACATGTTTGTGGAGTGTTCAGCCACTTACACGTTAATTTCACGAGCAGGCTGTTCCGTTGATCGGATCAACTGGAACCCTCGTCGTAACTGGCAGAGTGCCACGATTATTTGACTAACCACAACTCTTTACATATAATCTTCATATACTTTCATTCTTTATCTTCGATGAGTTATCTCTCGTATATGAGTATTTTACAACATAAGAATAACATTGCTTCCATTACTTATGATTACTTTATTTTTGTTATCACCATTTCATGACTACACGCAGCTTTGCTTTTAAAAACTCTTAAATTTTATCTATCTATCTATCTATCTATCTATCTATCTATCTATCTATCTATCTATCTATCTATCTATCTATCTATCTATCTATCTATCTATCTTATTTATATTCCTGAGCGCCATACTAATACAATTGTTTGTTTGTATTCCCCCTGCCTTCGTCTTTTGTTTATTTTCATAAAGCTTCCCGTTATCTATCTATCTATCTATGAAGTCGAAACACAATGGTTGGTCTCTGCCATCTGCTTTGAAATGACAGAGACAATGTCAGAGACAAACATCCTTGAAATCGCGGTTCTAGGAGAGAAAGACTATGTGGGCAAATCAATCGAATTCCTGCTTCAATTGGATGAAGCAGCAAGAGAGAAGATACCCACCGCTATAGACTGCCAGAGGCTACAAACTCTATATAGTGGTAGAGGCAGCGACCACGCTGCTATTTGTGTGGAAGCGAAACACACTTGAAAAAGACGTGCCCAACCACTGCACACCAAGAGCAACAACAACAACCACTACCACAACCAAAGCACTCCGGAAAAAAAGCTCTACTACCCACACCACCATCAACACAGAAGACGACAAGAGAAGCACACCAAGCTAATCCGTCATCAACCAAAAACCACTCAACACCTGAAAAAACACCAACACCACCAACAACAGCAAAACCCAAAGGAACAGAAAAACAAAGAAAACACACACAAACTGAGGTGGCGAACACGTACATCGCGTCCGTCATCTACTACCGCCTGACCGTCGTACCTTGTCCCGACCCTACTATCACCAAACTACAACGCATTCTCTTTCGCTTCTTGTGGAAAGGATGCATCCCGATGGTCAGGCGATCCATTTGCTGTCAACACCCGTTAAAAGGAGGGCTGGGCATGCCGTGGTTGATGATGCGCAGACACGCGCTGAGACTGCGACATCTCCGGCTCTACGTAGATGACGGTGAACAGGTGTGGTCGCCGTTTGTGAGGCACGCTTTCCCGCAGCTCGTCTCCATGACCGAACTGCAGTCGTGGATCAAAAAGAGGCCGTGGAAGGGCGAATGGCACCGCGAGTGTCGCGTTGCTCTCAAGCAGCTCTGCCGTCCTGGGTCGACCTTGAGTGACTTCAATACAACCAAAGCATTCTATAGGGGTTTAGTGGAGGGGAGGTACGACGACGAGCTCGGGGCGAACCTGGACGTCGACGAGGAGTACCTGACCCGCCTGTTCAGGACGACTTTCGGGCCAGGGCCCATGGACAACTTCCAGAGATCCCTGGCCTGGCAGTGCTACCGAGAAGCGCTACCCGTCGGGATAAGCTCTATAGACACACGGCTCGAGAAACACGGGGCCGACCTGCCCGAGATGCGGTCAGAGCGACGAAACCGTTCTGCACGCACTCGTGCAGTGTCCAACAATTTCCGACCTGTGGGCTTATGTCGAACAACTGCTGTCACGTGTGGGGCGAGTCGGTTTATCAGCTGAGTATATCGTCAATATTGTCACGCCTCCTTCCTTCAAACGGGAAGGAAGAGCTATTTTCATCATCCTTGTGGCTATGGCGAAAGAATGTATCTGGTGGACGCGTCTGAAAGGATTAGAGACAAACACTTTCCTCTCTGGTCAATCTCTCATCAACTTCTTCAAGTACCACTTGAAAAGGAAAGTGAGAGTAGAGAGGCAAGTTTTGTCTAGCGAATGTTTTAAAAAAAGATGGGTGAATGTAGCAAGAATGGCACGTATGAATGACGAAGCCACCTTGAGCATGATCCTATGAACCCAGAATTGAAAACAGAGAGTTGCTTATTCGCAAAAAAAAAAAAAAAAAAAAAAAAGAAATTAACATGTGACTCCATGACCGAGGTTACCGTGGTCTTTTCCGTAGGCTTTTCTTTCCACGGGTAAACCTCACCTGTCCTCCCCTTTACACTTCATATTGACATTTCTGTGATAACGATCCCTATTGATCAATTTTTTTTTCCTCTCCCCCTTTTTTTTAAACCCCCCTTTTTTTGTCCTCTTTCTCTCCTTTTACGATCCCTTTTGATCGAAACTCCCCGCTGCCTTTTTTTTTTTTTTTTAAACCTTCAAAAGAAAAGCTCTACCTTGTAATTTGTTCTATCTGTGTGCACCCTGTGTGGCTAATAAGAAACTATCTATCTATCTATCTATCTATCTATCTATCTATCTATCTATCTATCTATCTATCTATCTATCTAATTATCTATCGGTTGTAAGATAAATTCGTTCCTTTGTTTTCCCATTTATTATGATCCCTACGTTCCAACTACAATTTTAACGCATCACTCAATAACATACATATAATTAATCATTCATTGTACACTACTTTTTGCCAACTTTCCTCTAGCTTTTCAATGATTGACGATAGAAATTATCGGATGTTGACTCGAAGAATTCATCGAACCATATTTTCAGTTCCATGTGGTTGTTGAACGAGTCGCTATGTAGACTTTTGGAGAGCAACCGAAAAATGTAATGACATGAATGCGCTATATTAGGAGAATATTAGAACTCTTGAATAACATTTTAGGCCTCGTTAGAGACATGGGAGGTGTCGTTTTAAATGTAAAGGTCTGCATTGAGAGTGTGGATGTGTTCAGGCATTTTATAGTGTATTTGCTCCTCAATCCTACACAGCTCTGGATTGGAGTGAAGTGTTTCCTTCTCGGTAGTCACCTATTCTTTCCTCTGTTTTATATTGACATAAAAATATCACCTTTTATCGACGATGACGATGCAGTGAAGAAATCTCTGTACCGAGCGAGTAAACTAGCGGCGTTAGTAAAACGCTGGTGTTTGTCTCTTTTTTTTTCAGAGCGTGTGGCACGTATGCATCGAATTATTGAATCTTAAAATCGAATGCAGGTGACAGGTGAGGGTATCATAAGAGAATACTGTATGCTGAGCCGATATCTTTGTGGATTGGGGCAGGAATTCCTGGATAGGGTCATTCAATGAATCATCATTGAACTGAAGATGTCGACCAGGATGGGGAGAGTTTGTGACGTCGAATTGCCCCTCCATGGATCATAAATTTCAATTTTATGCAGTTCTTTCAACAATTGCACCTTCTTGGTATACAGCATAAATGTCTGGAGTGGCTTTGGTAGCAGTGGAACCTAGATTAAATGCGAAGAAAAGCAGGTGCCGAAAATGATAATTTTTTTTTATATACTTGGCACTCCATCGTCATACGTCTGCCAAATGGTAAAAATATACTGAATTTTCAAAAACAAGAAAACATAGAGGAATCATAGAACTGCAAAGAATTATGAAACACGACGATAAAAATATTCTTCATATCAGTTCAAGTAACACTGGAAAGAAATGAACTAATTTATCTTACAAACCAATAAATGCGCACATACACACACGTGTACATATGCGTACGTACAAATACAAAACCTGTCACTATTCATGCAATGTTAAAATTTCATTTTGCGTACTTTTGTTAATCAACTTGACGATTATTTACAGTCATTACCCTTTATCAGTAATTGTGTTTTACAGTTAAGTAATTAGACGCTTACTCTACAAACTTCAACACATACAAACAGTAAGTATAAAAGTATGCTATGTTAAATTTTGTTACTCAGTATAAATTTTTTCTCTAGATTTTCTTTTCCTTACATATTTTGCGCGCTACTTTAAGTATACTTCAACTACAACTTGCAAACTATTTACTACACAAACACAATTAGTTTCTCTCATAAATCACTCTTTTTTTTAAAACTTTCAATGTTTCTTCATCTGAAAATTGACTACTTTCCAAAACTTATTTTTTGTCACTAACTACTTCCTAAACGATTTATTATATTAAGTTTTTCTTATTTTGCCAAAGAATTTTCAACGTTATCCATTCCTCTTCTAAAGCCAGATGCTTTAAGTAAGATCATATCTCAGTACTAACTTCTTACTACAAATGTAAGCGCTTATACTTACTCTTTCTTTCTCTCTAACTTCTTTCTTTTCACCACTATTTCTTATCATTTCAAAATCTTTGTCTTCTATTTGCTAGTCCCAACTTTAAGCTTTTTCTGATAGAATATATTTCAGTTTAATAAAACATAAAAACTTTTGTGTCTACACGATTTTGGAATATTCCAGTTTCATTATAATCTCCCTCATGAAAAAAATTTCATACATTTTACACCAACTCGTTAATTCCAAATATTGATGTCCTTTTTATCTAAACATTTACGTATTAACTTTTACGATAAGCTTGAAAAATCGCAGAGACCTAAACAGTAGTGAAGTGTTATAATATATATATATATATATATATATATATATAGATAGATAGATAGATATATATATATATGACAGGTGCAGGTGTGGTTGTGTGGTAAGAAGACTGCTTCTTCTATCCACTCAGGTTCCATTCCAATGGAGTCGCAATGGTCCAGGGATTAGGTCAGCGGACTCGCGGTCGCAGGATCGCAGTTTCGATTCCCAGACCGGGCGTTGTGAGTGTTTATTGAGCAAAAGCACTTAAAAGCTCCACGAAGCTCCGGTAGGGAGTGGTGGCGATCCCTGCTGTACTCTTTCGCAGCACGTAAATTAAAGGCGGCGAGCTGGCAGAAACGTAAGCACACTGGTCGAAATGCTTAGCGGTATTTCGTCTGCCGCTACGTTCTGAGTTCAAATTCCGCCGAGGTCAACTTTGCCTTTCATCCTTTTTTGATGGTTCGATTAAATAAGTACCAGCTACGCACTGGGGTCGATGTAATCGACTTAATCCGTTTGTCTGTCTTTGTTTGTCCTTTCTGTGTTTAGCCCCCTGTGGGTAGTAAAGAAATAGGTATTTCGTCTGCCGTTACGTTCTGAGTTCAAATTCCGCAGTGGTCGACTTTGCCTTTCATCCTTTCGGGATCGCCTAAATAAGTACCAGTTACGCACTGGGATCGATGTAATCCCTTTGTCTGTTCTAGTTTGTCCCCTCTATGCTTAGCCCCTTGTGGGCAATAAAGAAATAAGAAGACTGCTTCCCAACGGCATGCGTGGCATCTTGGGCAAGGGTCTTCTACTATATCATCGGGCCGACCAAAGCTTTGTAAGAGGATTTGGTAGACGGAAACTGAAAGAAAATGAAAAATCCCCCCCACTCTCTCTCTCTCACACACACATATATGTGAGTATGTGTGTGTGTGCGTGCGTATTTTTGTGCCTGTGTTTATTCCACCACCATCGCTTGATAACCGATGTTGGCATGTTTACGTCCCCGTAACTTAGCGATTCGGTTCAAGACACTAATAGAATAAGTTCTAGGCTTAGAGAGAATAATTCCTGGGGTAAATTTCTTCGACTAAAAAGCTGTTTAACGCAGTACTCCAACCTGGCCACAATCAAATGACTGAAGCAAGTAGAATAATAAAAGAATATATATATAATATATATATATATATATATATATATAATATATATATATATATGTATGTATATTCATATATACATAGACACACACACATGTATGAGTGTGTGTGTGTGTGTGCCTTCTACTATAGCCACGGGCTGCCTAAAGCCTTGTGGGCGGATTTGGTAGACAGAACCCCCTCGTATATATATATATATATATATATATATATATATAATAAGTATGAAGCTAAGAAAAAATAAGTCCTGGTGTAGATTTGCTCGACTGAATTCGGTGATGACTGAAACAAGTAAAAGATTAAATGAATAAAAATGTGTGCGTGTGTGAGTGTGTATGTGTGTGTATATATATATATGTGTGTGTGTGTGTGTGTGTGTATATATATGCATATATTTATATATATATATGTGTGTATATGTGTATATATATATATATATATATATATATATATAGAGAGAGAGAGAGAGAGGGGGAGGGAGAGAGAAGAAGAGAAAAAAGAGAAAGAAAGAGAAAGAGAGAAACAGAAAGAGGGAGAGATTTAAAACTTTTAAATATCCTGTTTGATTATTAAATGTGCAATACAGATAAAAGCCCATATAGTTCCAATGATGAAACATTCACCTACCAAAGTCCATCCCTCTATAAATCAAAAAATAATATACTGAGAGAAAAATTGAATTTTTCTAAGAAAATGTCGTGCTTAATAGGAGGAAAAGAAAAACGCAGACATTTTCAAAACTTTTAGCATTTTGTTATAAGACAGTGGTGGCTAGCATAGATCTTTGGTAAACAAGGATATCAATTTATGAAATTAACGACGAGTTGGTGTAAAATATATGAAATATATGAAATATTTTACCAAAGTTATAAGCCAATATTGCTTTTTAAATCTGCATTGGCCTCATCTATATCCCTTTTAAGGTACGCATTAATAAACACTCTTAAACATGTAGAAATCCTAGTTGAAGTAAAACGAAAAGCGACATCCGTTTCATATGAAATTTCTGAAATCTTAAGACTTAAATGGAGTAGCATTTTTAGGTTTAAGACTTAAATGAAGCATCGTTCTTGGATCTAAGTCATTCACTGGTGATAAAAGGCCTTACAAATAATATGCATTCGAGAGCTTGAGTATTCTACTCAGCAAATATGCCATAGAAGTGTATCTTCTTTATACGTCTATAAGCCTGAAAACGTATCCAGCATAAGCTCAAATTCTTTCCCCAAAGTTAAATTGTCTACGTCGATTTGATTTACCTCATTTAAGTCACTTCAGTGTGAATTTCTACCATTATTATTTTTCTTTATAACCATTCGCACTAAAACACATTCCTGTACAATTCCTAATTTTGATAATTTTTATTTCAAGTAATTCGGTTCATCACTATAATAGACTAGGCCTACCTACTTCTAAATTTGAGAAACTGTCGATCAATTATTTCAAAGTAATACGATTTATTGACATGTTTGCCGACGATAGAACACTTTCCTGTCTCATTCACCTTTACAAAATGTCAAACATTCCGCCTACGAAGATATTTTCTGTGACATAACTAGAATGACGCCATGAAGAAACAAATAGCTTTTTAATTTTAATATTCTCAAAATCAACATAATATTTTTAAAGCACATAAAAAAAACTAATCATGTCTCTATTTTGATGGATAGGATTGTTTTAAACGTGTTTGCCTCTCTGGAAAGAAACTTGGGTGTTTATTCATACTCAGTTTGAGATTGGAGTCCAACCCAGCGAATGAGTTAATAGAGTGGCTTGTTAGTTAATACATTCTACCGTTCAAAAGTTCTTAACACCCGAAACGCTATTATATATCTACGATGGTTAAATCTGTTCAAACATAGAGTACGTCTCACCTTGGAAGTATTCCTGCACACATGCACAGGTCACTATTAATGGAGTGCAGAATAACATGCGGGTCTAGTTGGGGATCTTCTCTTTCCTTCATTCTATTAACTCATTCATGTTAATAAATGAGTGTTACAAAATTATTCCTGCTCTAACGTTACAGCTGTAAAAGGAAATTAGATGCACTTCATTCAGTCCAGAATTTCCGTTCTGAAATAACGGTTTGCCAAACTCAGCAAATCACATCTACGCTTCTTGGATAACACACAAAGGCTGTAGAAGTTGCGTGCGTAAAACTTTATCTCAGAACCGCTGAATTATGGAATATAATATCTCGAATTATCTTCCTGCATAATATGACCTTGATTTCTTTAGATTTAGGGTGAACACATCCGTTGCCTAATGTTGCCGCCTTCCTCATTTTTAATATTTTTATCGCTCCTTTAATTACCATTTCACTTTATTTTATCTCAGCTGTTTTAATGTCATATCATTTACGGTCGTTTATTGCATAAGATCTTTTATCAATTTTTTTTTATTACTATCTAATCGTATTTCATTTAAATATTTTATCAATTATTTTCCTACGATCTTTTACTAGATACCTTGAATATGCTTGCATATAGAGTGATTTTGTGATCATAACCCCACTCCCCATTCCACTACCCATTGCTAAGAAGTGTACAATGGGTTTTGTTAGCGAGGATTTTGATTATAGAAAACATATTACCTAACTACATTAAGAGTAGAATAAAGTTTACATAGCCCGATATAATTAAGTTAAACTTACAGATTTCTCGCACAGATAGTCTTCTATGCAACTCAGCTTGCTGGTACACACGCCTCCCACCCATAATTAAGATTAGAGCTATTCATCCTGGCTTTTTAACATGATCTTACCACAGTTTTTATATCACTATTCATTTAATGACACATAATTACCTAGTTTAACACAGGGATTATTTTCGTCATGTTTGAACTAACCGTTCGTGAATATATTGTTCTACTTAGTTTTATGTTTCCAACTCACGTTACCGAATTATCCAAACAACTACGAAACTACCGAATCGAAACCTTAAACTGATGTATATTCCTTCCTTTCTCTTATTCTATTTTGTATAAATATAAATCTATATGACTAACGCTTTACGATTAATCATTATTGCAATATGCTGGTTAGACACTTTAGTTAGTTACATTTCCATTAACTCACAACAGTTCTAGTTTCTAATCCTTTCGTGTGAATATGCGTATAAAAGGGATTCACTATACACCCCCACACACGTACATACACAAACAAAGATACACGTATGTATGTGTGTTTATATATATAAATATATATATGTGTGTGTGTATATATATATATATATACATATATTTATGTCAATATATATACATATATATGTGTGTGTATATATATATATATACATATATATATGTGTGTATATATATATATATATATACATACATATATATTATATATATATGTATATGCACGTATATATGTAGATATATGTATATGTATATATATGTGTGTATATGTATATATACATACATATATATATATATATATATATATATATATATATACACACATATATGTATGTATATATACATACATATATATACAAATATATTTTTGGAAAAAGAAATGAGAATGACATTACTCAATTTTTTCCATTTTATAAGATGCTTGCAAACGCTATCGTTTCTTTTACGTTTTGCTGTTAAATAAAAATGAAATATTTATTATCAGATAATATACATTTTAAGCTTAGACCAATATAGAAACATTCTTTATTACATTTTGCATCAGACATTCATACAATGCTATTTCACAAATGGTTGTTTTGAAGATATTGTTCAGACATTTCGTCTTCGTTCATATTTCACCTAGGCTCCATTTTCGCAGCAAAACGATGAAATTGTCCAATAAATGAGGATTTTCGCCTTTTTCTATAGGAAGAATTTTAAAATGTATGTTCATATTATTTATTAATCAATTTTTCATTAATATTTAGGAAAAAGAGAACAACAAAAAAATAAATGTTGTGATGATTTGTAAACATCTAATCATTTCAAATACAAAGTAAAGTACAAAGACTTTCAAATATATAGCATTGCACCATAGACTTTCTATTTCTCCTTCATATATATATATATATATATATATACACACATTTATATATGCATTTATATATATGTATTTATATATGTGTGTATGTGTGTGTATGTATAGAAAGAATATGAGGGATTTAGTTCATTGATCTAAGCGAATAGGTACGCTGAGTAAGTGCTATAATTGTTCATCAGTTAGGCTCCAAGATCACGGCTGAGGCTGGAGCTAGGGATCCATATTAGGCTTCCTAGTTAGCAGGTATATATTATATTAGAGGGAAAAGGTTTATCAAGACATTTAGGATATTTAATTAGGGTGAAGTGAATATGAAGTCTGCAGCTGTGTCTGCGATATCCTTAGTGATCGACTAGCATGTCCGCACGCGGAGTAATCCGTCAGCAGAGACAAAGTGATCATATATGAAAGTTCTTGACAGTCTATAAGGAATAAAATAATGAATAAAATAGTAGATAGAATAATAAGAGTAAAGAAGTAGACAGAAGAATACAGACAGAAGAATAAAGTTAATTCATATTCCCGAGGGTGTAATTCCCAGGTAAATCCAGGCAGTATTTTGAATGTTGCGTTCATGTTGAAGGAATAGAATTAAGTGGCTAGCTAGTAGCTTTCTCACTCTGTATATCCACGTGGATATAAAGAGTGTAAAAGACAAGAATCATGATGGACAGTTATGGGTTGTGAGTGAGTGAGCAGAGGAGAGAGGGGAAAGAGAGAAAAGAAAGGAATGAGATAAG
Source organism: Octopus sinensis (assembly GCF_006345805.1). Lineage (NCBI taxonomy): Eukaryota > Metazoa > Mollusca > Cephalopoda > Octopoda > Octopodidae > Octopus > Octopus sinensis. Next base: position 27,631,491 of record NC_043002.1, on the reverse strand, counting down.
TGTGAGAAAGAATGAATGAAGCCGAAAGTAAAATAAAATAAAATAAAACAAAATAAAAATAAGAACCCAGTATTATTCTTCGTAAGGGTTAGTTAATGAGTGAGAGGTCAGGCGTTAAGTGCTTGGTACAGTGGAGGAGGAACACATTTATGTCTATTAATTAAATAGGTTCGTTGTGGTCAGAAAGATAATTTGGTTCAGTGGTCAGTAGGTATAGCCTTGCTTTACTTGGGATTATACCTAACGGCCTAGACCTTCATAGAAGAAGAACTTTGAACTTCATTCTTCTGTCTGTATTCTTCTATTTATTACTTTACTCTTTATTCTTCTATATACTATTGTATTTATTATTTTATTCATTATAATCTGTGAATTTCCCCCTCTAGAACTTTCATACATACCCACCTCGTCTCTGATGGCGGAATACCCAGTGTACCGACATGCCTATCACTTGAGATGCCCAGAAACAGCTGTAAGACTTCAAATTCACCTAACCCTAATTAAATATTTTAAATGACTTGAGATACCTGCCCTGCCTTGGTTTTTGTCCTTTTTCCTCTAATATATATATAGGCGCAGAAACGGCTGTGTGATAAGTAGCTTGCTTAGCAACCACGTGGTTCTGGGTTCAGTCCCACTGTGTGACACCTTTGGAAAGTGTCTTCTACTATAGCCTCGGGTCTTGTGAGTAGATTTGGTAGACGGAAACTGGAAGAAACCCATCGTATATATAGAAATATATCGCCATGATAGATCGTTAGCCACTACACACAATTTTTCTCTCCTTGCTTCTCTCCTTGTTTTTTTTCTGTGTCCCTTTCTGTAGAAGAGCGTAGGCTCGAAACATAAGAGACTTTTTCTATTCCTGAGCGTTATACTAATAATTCTGTTTGTTTTGTACACCACCTGTCTTCGTCTTTTGTTTTTCGTAAACTCTCCCTATATATATATATATATATATATTATATATATATATATATATGTATATATATGTATATATATGTATATATATATATATATATATATATATATATATATATAATATATATGTATATATTCATATATAACTTTTATATTATATCCTTTACTTGCTTCAGCCATTAGAGTGAAGCCAAGATAAAAGAGGTAATCAAAGTAAAAGTCAGCTTCAGTGTTTCTCCGAATGCTTTATGCTTCCTTCTATCAGTTATCTCACTAAATAGAAGTTTTCGATGGAAAAAGATTTGCCATTTGTGAGGCGTTCTGAAAACAATTGTACAATTGGTCATTTGAAGGAATAATTGCTTGAACCTTAGATCAAGGAGAATTCAAGATGAATGTCAGTGATGCTGATGATCCAGATAGAACGTTGATGTTTTTTTCCTACTTACCCTTTAGTACTTCAGACTAAGTACTATCCGGTTTACTGATGGAAAGTTCGACAGCTGTCCCGATATCTTCTATCATGTGTATGTCATTCATAGCAGTATTTGGAGAAATGAAGCCCTTAAACAATGTGTTGTATCCTTATAAAATAAATAAACAATAATTAATTTTGCTTAAAAAACCCTAGTTGCGATTTTCAGTATTTACAATCTCTATTACCAAATAGCTGGCTTCGTGTTGGCTATTTATAAATCATTCAATCATATATTTAGTACCAACCTTAATGCTTCTTATCATTTCGGTCAACTCCGGTAAGCAATATCGAAGGCAATTCAAAATAAGGAATTTGTGACCTAGCACAGAAATGATGAAAACTGTTCTTTATCTTTCTGCTTCATGAATACACTCGCATTTGTTTGATAATCGCCAGGAAAATTTGACAAGTGAGATGCATATATTAGAATTTCGAAGACTTCCACGCCCTTAAGAAATCACATCATCAACAATACAGGGGGCAGCTATTAATTTCTCTTGCATAGAGTGTGTACAGTATAATCCAGCAACAGGTGGATCGCACAAATAATCATACTAAAGTCTGGAAAATACATTTTGCATCCATCGATAGATCATATTCAAAAACTTATTCTTTTATGACTTATATACATAAAGACTATCATCTTGATCATGCTCCTGTTACACAAAAGAATGCCAACAGCAATTTTTGAAAAGAAAAAAAAAGTTTTACTTTTGTGGAATTTGTTCATAGTAGTGCATATAACCTTATATATAAATGTACTTTCAATCTAAGTGAATATTTTTTGCCTTATAAATACGTGCATTTTCCTTTAATTACATATGTTTCCTTATTATATATATATATATATATATAAATGAAGTGCATATTGATTTTAATGAATTTCTGCTTTTCTGCAGATGTTTTCCTGCGGACACATTGGACTGAATGTGCTGTAAAGCCAATGTGGTTTGGACCTATGTGTTTTTAATTAACACATTGTACCCCACCCCATTATATATATATATATATATATATATATATATTATATATATATATATATATATATATATATTATATACATATTTGTATGTATGTATATACATATGCATATCTATGTTTCTACATCTATCCATCTCTTACGTACGTACATATGGATATTTAGATATGTACATGTACATATACACACGGGAACACATGCTTGAATATTCACACTTTGCTGTTTGTCATGGAAGGGAGTACTCGATTCATATTGTAGTATATACATATGTATATAATTATATCTATAATTTATTTAGTCTACATAATTATGTCACGTTATATATGTATATATATATATATGGCTGTTTGGTAAGAAGCTTGGTACCGGGTTCCGACCTATTGTGTGGTAACTTGGACAAGTGTCTCCTAAGATTACCTTGTGTCGTCAAAAGCCTTGAGTGTGGATTTGGTACAGGGAAACGTAAAGAAGCTCGTCGTATATATACATATCTATATTTGTGTGTCTTTGTGCCTGTGTCTGTCGCCCCCCACCACCTGGCAACAGGTGCTAGAATGTTTATGTCCGCGTAACATAGCTGTTTGGCTAAAGGGAGAGATAGAAAAGTACCAGGCTTTATAAAATTATTACTGGGGTCGATACATATGACTAAAACCTTTTCAAAGTGGTGCTCCAGTGTGGCTGCAGTGTAATAACAGAAACAAGTAACAGACACACACACACACACACGATCACACGCACACACACACACACTCCCCCCACACTCATATATGAACGCGCCTAATGGGCAGGGTGAGGCACTCAAGATCTAGGTTTCAATTTCTAGACGGGGTGGTGCGTTGTGTTCCTGAGCAAAACACTTTGTCTCACGTTACTCTGCAATCCCTTCGACACCTGACGCATGATACACCGCGCCCCTGTTTAGGCAACGTCGATTTGATAGAGGGAGTAAGCTGATATGCAGCAGACCGTTTGATCCCTATATACAAATCATTTGTGCAGGTCGCTTTCCAAAAGCTGAACGCTCAGACATCATCTTCGATAGGAGAGTCCATCATATGTATATATGTATATATATATATATATATATATATATATATATATATATATATATATATATATATATATATTGCGGGTTCCGTAAAATAAAGGGGTTATCATGTTCTATGGATACGTTTGTCTCTTGAGGTCGGCTGGTGCCTATATATATAGAGGAATGTTTGTGTGTGTACAGAAAGTATCTATTCTCTCAAACATGTTATGTTGATTCAAAATTTTGACACACAGTCTGAAATTTCAGGTGAGAGGATATGTTGTTTCCATCGAATCCAGTCTCTCACTGGTACTAATGTTATCAATCCCGAAAGAACAAGATTCCAAGTTGACCTCGGCGGAATCAGGATGTAAGGACTGACGAAATGCTCCAATGCATTTTGCCCGGCGTGCTAACTGTTCTCCCAGCTTGTCGCCTTTGAAACCTGTTATATTGGAGACACAAAAGTCCCCAATTATTTTCTGAAAGAATATTCATATTTCTGTTTTCGCTATTGATGCTTCCTTTGGAACAATATTAAAGCCAAAAGTACAATCCAAAAATCAATACATAGAAACAGAACACGCGTAATATACTATGAAAGTAATTTGGAGTTAACAGTTAAACAAATTTTAAATCCGGCGATAAAGATTTTATCAATTACAACATCATTCTCATGATATTTACTGTTTACTAGAGAGAAAGAAAAACGACAGCAGAATCACGCCTGTCTTCAGTGTATCATTTATCAGAAGACTCCAAAACTTAATGGAAGCGATAATGGGTTTATGAACGTTGATTCTGAATAAATACAAAAGACTACTAATAATATATGAGAAAATCATTCAACTCGAGCATCTTGGTGTCTCCAGTGTTCTATACACATACATCATATATGTATGTATGTATGTATGTATGTATGTATGTATGTATGTATGTATGTATGTATGTATGTATGTATCTATCTATCTATCTATCTATCTATCTATCTATCTATCTATCTATCTATCTATCTATCTATATATATATATATATATATATATATATATCTAGGGAGAATTCGCAAACAAAAAACAAGAGACGAAGACAGGTGGTGTAGACAACAAGCGTATTAATATAACGCTCGGGAAGTGAAAAAGTCTTTAACGTTTCGAGCCTACACTCTTTCACAGAAAGAAACAGGGAGAGAAAATAAAGAATGTATAGTGGCTAGCGATGTTTGCATATGCACTTGTACATACATATACATGATGCGCACAAGTGGGGTAATAATGTGAGTGAAAGGACTGTAAATATTCGAGTAAACGTTTTCGAAATTCAGAGTCAACAGTGTTATTGCAATATAAAAGAGAAATTAACATAAATTCTTGTACAAAATAGACATCACGACTTTCCTATAATGTCATTATGACACACACACACACACACACACAACATACTAACACATATTTGTATATATATATGTGTATGTATATATGTACATATATGTATATCTGGCTGTCTGTCTCACTTTCTGTATATGTATATATAAATATTTATTTATTTATTTATTTCTCTCCTTGTTTCTTTCTGTGTTCCTTTCTGTGGAAGAGCGTAGGCTCGAAATGTCAAAGACTTTTTCACTTCCCGAGCGTTCTACTAATACATCTGTTTGTTGTCTTCAAAACCTGTCTTCGTCTTTTGTTCTTTTTTTTGTGAATTCTCCCTATATATAAATGAATGTGTGTATTTTCCCTTGTTTACAATTAACACGGAAAAAATAGATAATCAATTACCAGGGCAGCAAAAATTTGAGTAACACCTGCGTTTAACTCCATTTATATATAAACTCTTTTACTCGTTTGAGCCATGCGGCCGTAGTCAAAATCCTTGTTACATAGAATATGGCATCAGTATGTAACATACTTCCTCTAATTAGGTGACAATGACGTCGCAGGTTCACAGAAACGCACTTAGGCCTTATGGTCGTGCAATTGAGAATGCAATTACATGAACGAGTGTAGATTTGATTTATGAATCAATGTTTATCGAGTTGCACACTTCCAAATTACAGGCGACTGGTTAAATACGCCTAACAGTTTTAAGCATAAAGTACTTTTGGTAAAGCACAGCATGATTTTTTATGTTAGATGCGTTCAACAGCCAATGCAATGTAAACTGTAAAATAGAAATGAAAAACAGAAAGACGACAGAGAAATTATCTTACTTTAGCTTATTTTCTATAAATTAGTGTGTTAATAATCCCTTGTGAGGAAGAACTAGAAGATGTAGTCAATCTGGTATCTTTTACTGATTTCCACATCTGACAAAATGGTATTTATTCCGAAATATAATTATATAATGCATTAAAAGTTATTCTTGTTATCCATACTTCTGTTTTCATATCTATATTTGAATTTGCATTGCAATTGAACAATTTTATGGTCTAAAATTGCTCAGTTACCGGTGTAAACAATTTTGTGGGAAAAGACAAAGACATAAATATAAAAATATTAAAAAAAAATATGTGCTGACTGGAACTTAAAATTTTGCTTAAGGGCTTGTTCTGCCAATCTAGTTGAATAAATCAAATTGGCTCTACATTCAGCATTGAATCACTATCAACGAATTTGCCGTTGTTATTCTTTAACTTGCTTTAAAATAATGACCGCAATTTCAAAAATACGTTTATTGCTATTAGGCGTAGGCATGGTTATTTGGTTACGAAGCTCGCTTTGCAAGCACTTAATTTCAGCTTCGATCCAACTGCGTGGCACGTCTCCTACCATAGGTGCAGAGCCGTCCAACAGCTTGTGAATGAATTTGTTTGACGGAAATTGCGTAGAACATATTTATATAGATATACAGGGTGCTCGGGCTAAATTTGCACCAAAGGAAAAGAAAACACTATATAATATCCATAAATAAAAGAATTGAAACAAATTTACAAAATCAACCTGATTATGTCTGGGGAATAACTATTTACTCAAAGTAGCCGCCCTTAGCTTCTGCCACGGCCTCAAGGCGGTTCCTCAACCTGGCGCATACTTTCCTCGATGTAATCCTGACAATATTTTCGAACACTTCGTTGATATTGGGAACCACCTCTACCTTGGTTTGCAGGCAGGAGTGGTCGGTCTGTTTCTCAACTACACGACACATATTAAGCCATGAGATTAGAACCGGGCAAGTTGGGAGGCCAGAAGTAAGGGCTGGTGAAGTTGTGGAAATTCTATGACGACCACTTCAGATTCCTTCCCGAGGTAATGCTTAGAGCTGAATTATAAGAGAATACAAGAATATGGATTATTGATGCAAATATATTGGACAGATTAAGAATAGAGCAACTGAAATTTCAAAGGAAATATGCTGAATTAGAATATATAGTATAAAATATAAGGTGTAACGACTATAATAAAAGAGCTGAAACAGAGTATCTTGGCCAAACCATTTAACATCAAAAGATACGAACAAAGAATATACATGTACAGTCAAAACCGAATATTGCGTATGAATCAGAAAGGAATGTCTAATGAGTTGAATAGAAACATTAAGTCAAGAACAGTTTATTCTAAATGCACAAGAAAGTAAGAAGTACCGGAGAGAAATATTGGGCAAACAAAAGATTCATAATATTGAATCTGATCAGCGAAAGACATTTAGAGATGAAAAAGAAATCAATAAGCTAGTGAATATACTTCAATAAGGTTACAGGCCTCGAAAGCTGGTGGTAAATAATTTGCAGTGTAGTAAAATCCTGAATCGAAAAGACCCAGCTCATAAGTGCGTTCAAAAGTATTGGCTAAAGAAAGTCAAATCATTACAGGTGTGAATATTTGTGTAAGTGATTAATCTGATATATAGTGAAGATATGTTGCCTGCATGGATAATGTATAAACGAACAATTTTTGTGTCAACAGAATAATCAAAGAAAAATGGAGTCGACTATTTTCTCCCAGTATCATGCTTTTTTAATGTGCACCAGCTCAACCCATTGCTAGAGTTAGAAGAAGTAATTCCACTTTGGGTTTTCAGATTCCATTGCGATCACTTGATGCATAAGGGATCTGATATAATTGGTGTCGAGAGAGAAAATATTTTGTTCGATAATTAATGCAACATCAGTAAGAGACAACGGAGCATGTGGGAAAAACGGAAATATTGAGTGGTATCAAAATTTGAAGAGAGATATTTACAGGTGGGACATGAAAATGTTGAAGTGATAACCATATTAATTCAAGATCACCGCATACATGTACACTGCAACATAATTTCTTTTCCTCAACAGGTCCTGCCCTATTTAACATTGGATGCAGGAGTTGCCAAAATACTAATCTGAAATTTTGAATTGGGAAATGTAAGGAACTTCTTTTCAAAAGTTGGAAATTGATAGGAACTGCGTTGATAGGGAATTACTTTGAATGTGAGGCCTTTAGTCATTTGTTCTGTTTTGATTTGCGCTCTCAGCATAAATAATCGTCGTAGCGGACTTCTGAAACGGCGATGACGATGTTGACGACGATGTTGATGACGACGACGACAACGACGATAATGATGCTGAAGATGCTGATGGTTAAGATGATATAGCATAGGACCTCATCTTTTTCTTCAAGATCAGAAAATAATCCCGATTCTAATAATTGCTAAGACTCTACAAAGCTTAACTGAAAATGTAAGGCCAACAAAGAAGTATTAATTCTATGCCTTGGACAATGCTTCTACACACACGCAGAGTCTGGATGGCATCAAGGCATCAAAGGAAGGGTCATTTGAATGGGTGGTCACTCGTATAGGACGAAGAAGTTCAAGATTTTGTTTAGATATGTTTCTAGATTAATCATTGTTGCGTTCACAAACAAAAAGTATCAGAATGCAGGGGGATAAAAGAAGTATTTGACTGCATCTGTATCATTTATACATTTGAGATGATCGAAGTCATATTGAGAAGCATACCATGATCAGAGACATTGCCTTTAGACAAAGGAGAAACATTATATTACGATTACTTTGATGAAGGCAGAATCAGAGACAGCATAGCGTATTTGGAGAAAGATGGAAGATAATTTATTGATCCGCTGTAATAAGTGAACTTAAAAAGAATACAGAGAAATAACTTTCAATTAACTATCCGTCAAAGAAAAATAGTCAAGATAAAATTTAGCGGAAGTTCAAACTTCGTCTTCTTTGGAACAGTTACATTTACGTATCGGTACTTCAGGAAAGCCAATCAATATATATTACGATGGTGGTACTGGCGGCGAATCACAGTCGGTTGATGACAACATTCCGTTTTTCGATCAGGTGAACAAACGTCTCCTGAATTAACGTAGGTAGTTCTTTTCGATCAGTTTATGACAGTTGAAGATACTGCTTATGATATTTCAGTATATCTAAACTGAATTTTTTACACACGAATACATACATACATACATACATACATCACCTACATACATACATACATACATACATATATATATATATATATATATATATATATATATATATATATATATAAAGGCTTTTTCCAATGCGCCAGAGAAAAAATTTGTTTGCTTGTTATCAGTCGTAAGACACTTGTTTGTTTCACCGTAATGCTTCTTATTTCATGTTTCTGTATTCCTTCATTGTTTTTTTGTTTTTTTTTTATATCTGTCCCTTTTGCTGTCCTGGTGTTCGTATGCATTCGATCCTTCTTCCAGCAATCTACGCTTCCGCTTAGTTTTTTTCTAATGCTCGTTGCTTAGTTTTTCTTGGAGGGCTGGCCGTGATCTAGTAATCTCAAGATTAATCCCGAAATTACTACGATGATCCGGTTCTTGACTGAAGACTGAGGGGTTCGAATGTCCTGTCCATGTTTATTGTATCGTCTTCTAAGAGTTATACGTTCTTGTCCATGTTGTATTTTTCTACATACCTTAATATATATATTATATATATATATTATTATATATATATATATATATATCACATATATATACATATATATGTTGTGTGTGTGTGTGTGCATGATACTTCTACAAAATGAGGGGAGGCGGTGACTTTGAGGTTTCGCCTTGCTGGCCTTCTTGGGGGTGTTCGACAGGCAAAAAACAGCGTAACTGCCCGGCTTCTTGTAAAAGTATAACAAGCATGGTACTCAACAAGCGTACGTGGGTGCCTGAGTGTATGCGAGTGTGTGCGCGTGAGCGTACGTGTGTGATTGTGTAATGCTTTTAAAGCTACACTGCAAATACTAATCTTGCGTTCCTATCCAAAAAGATAAATAGTCTTTCTTCTATGATTGTTTTGCGACAAGTTTGTCGTTCCTCAGAAATCATACTAGATTAAGGTAAATAGCTTTTTATACTAGCAAAGCTGGTTAGTTTTGATTTGTCTTCCGTGCATATATCAGCAATATTATCAGCTAACTAGTATTTATTTTCTACAATGTACCGTTTATTCGAAATTCAATTATAATAGTATTGAATTGCTAATCATACTCTATTCATTTCGCTCAGATTATTTTTTAGTCGTTCTAATGCAAGTATATGGTTTTCCTTGGTTTTTAATGAGTCTTTATCTCTGTCATGCATTCACACCATTTTTTGATTGGGCATTCTTCTTAATGAATATATGTATGAGGGCATGTTTGTGGGGTAGTCTGTGTATGGGGTGCATATGAAGAAAACAAAATAATATATAATAGGAACACACACACACACACACACACACACACACACACATAAGTATATATATCTATATCAATATATGAGTGGTATTTCAATACCCTTCTATATCTTATTTATATTTCCCTTATAAATGTTTAAACTTGCTAGCTACTATATTATAACATTATTTTAAATAATGTTAGTAATACCTTTTTCAATTTATATATGTATATCTATATGCATATCCATCTATCTATCTATCTCTCTCTATATATAATATATGTATATATGTATATATATTATATATAATATATATATATATATATATATATATATAATATGTTTATATGTATATATTATATATATATATATATATTATATATATTCTTTCAAAATGTTACCTCGTGTGTACCGTTGACGATTTTTTACCTCTGTCTTCCCTTCTCTGGATCTTTCTTCTCCTACGTTTCCGACGAAGAGCTCCGCTCGAAACGTTAACCCCTCTTTCTTTCCTTTTTTCCTGAGCTTCCAATAATACTATATTTGTTCCACGTCCTCGCGTTGTTGTGTTTTTTTTTGTGCTTTCTTGTTTGGATTAACTATATATATATATATATATGAGGCCACGATAGATCGTTAGCCACTAGACATATTTTTTCTCTCCTTGTTTCTCTCCTTTTTTTTCGGTGTCCCTTTCTTTAGAAGAGCTTAGGCTCGAAACGTAAAAGACTTTTTATATTCTTGACCGTTATACTAATACATCTTTTTGTTTTGTACATCACCTGTCTTCGTGTATTGTTTTTTTCGTATACTCTCCCTATATATATATATACATACATAATACCCGCACACACACACAGACGCACAGACACGCACACACACACACAACACACACACCACACACACACACACAAACAAACAACACACACACACACACACACATATATATATATATATATAAACATAAAATACTTTTTTTTATCCCTGAGCGTTATACTAATACATCTGTTTGTTTTGTACACTACCTGTCTTCGTCTTTTGTTTTTTTACGTAAACTTTCCCTATATATATATATATATATATATATATATATATATATATATGTAGACAGTTATTTGTTATTTATATCCTAATGTCTTCTCTACTCCCTGAGGAAAAGGGATACATGTGATGATATTTATGACCAGACCTGTCTTTACAAGTAAGGTATAATATTTATGACCATGGCCGTCTGTCTTTACGTTCTGAGTTCAAATTCCACCAAGGACAACTTTGCCGTTCATCCTTTCGTGGTTGATAAATTAAGCACCAGTTGCGTAATGGGGTCGATCTAATCGACTGGCCCCAACCCCAAAATTTCGGACCTTGTGCCTAGAGTAGAAAAGAATATTTATAACTATATCTAACTATAAGCGGTCAACTCACTCTTGTCCTTTATTCAAAATAGAAACAATCTCCTTGTCATAGATTTAGTAGTTGATAAAGAGATAAATGAATTAGAAATGAATTACAATCCCTTACAATACTATGACCCCAATAGGCTTCATGCGATTCTTGGAAGTGTAGCCTATTCTTAGCTACATTAGCAACAACATGAATTTCTTCTATCTTCTTGGTCTGTTAAAATATTTGAGAACAATTATACTAATGTATCCTACTTGTTAAAATTCTATTTATATATTTGTGCAACTGAAGATGGCAGTGCATTTAAATTGATGTAATGATTGCACTGTTCAATTAAATGGAGCCGCTTGAAACGGTGATACTGCATCACTACTTGATATCCTGATGAACCACTACGCACATTTTTTTCTCTCCTTGTTTCTCTCCTTGTTTTTTCTGTATCCCTTTCTGTAGAAGAGCGTAGGCTCGAAACGTAAAAGACTTTTTCTATTCCTGAGCGTTATACTAACACATCTGTTTGTTTTGTACACCACCTATCTTCGTCTTTTGTTTTTTTCGTAAACTCTCCCTATATGTATATATATATATATATATATATAATATATATATATATATATATATATATATATATATATACACCTTATAAAGTCAAATCATATTATGACGATATGACTGAATGTTATATTTCAACTATGGTGGGAGAAATGATTTCTTTTAAACTTGTAACAAGTCTCGAGTGTTAATAATTCAATAATGAAAAATCGAAAATAGAATAAATATATAATGAAAATAGCACACATATAGTTGAAAGAATGATCAGTTGATTTGCAACGAAAGAAGATTTAATTGTAGGCGCATTTTATATAGTGCCTCATATTAGCTGTACAATTGCATTTAAAATTAATCTAGATTTGTCCTACTAATACGTCATTGCTGAAACGACATTGCCACATTTCCCCACGGGTAAATGAAAAACATTAGTAATATTTTATTAATATTGATTGCATTTCCCAACCATGAAGACATCAACCACATTATTGCCAACTATATAACCTTAATGTCCATGAGATTACATTATAAAACTCGGGTATTATTGTTTTACAAGATAAAGAGATATTGAGATCTAAATAAGGAAATCTCTTCTCCATCTGCATACATTGATACATGCATACATAAATACATACATTCACACATAGATACATATAAACATATGTATATATATATATATATACATGTAAAAACAACACAAGCACAGTCATATTTCATACATAGGTTGATAGATGGAGCTGTCAAGCGAATTATGACTTCTGATGACCCTGTTTAATAATGCTCATCCACAAGATTTTTATGGCACATAATAGATATGGACTGCTTTTACTTTTCTTTGCCCTTCAATGCTTTCCAGATGTCTCATTGAATTCGTTTTTATACAGTTACTAACTCTTTTATCATATGATATGACGCGTCTTTTGCTATATTACCTGCGTTGTTCCAAGTTATGCAGGCTCTCACTCGCGCGCAGACACACACAGAGACACAGACACAGACACACATCTTTTTATCTATTACTGCTTTCGGTTATCAGACTGTGGCCATGCTGTGACAACTCGTCGAATAACTTTAGTCGAACGAATCGACATCAATATTTTTTTAAAGCCTGGTACTTATTCTATCGGTCTCTTTTGCCGAACCGCTAGATTACAGTATGTAAACACACTAATACCTGTTGTCAAGAAATGGTGGTGGACAAATACAAGCACAAAGTCTCTCTCCCCCTTTCTTCCACCCTCTCTCACACACACACATATTTATATACTTGACGGGATTCTTACAGTTTCTGTCTACCAAATCCACTCACAAAGCTTTGATTGGCCCTATGCTACAGTGAAGTCACTTGTCCAAGGTTCTACACAGTAGGCTTGAACCTGGCACCATGTGACTGGGAAGTAAAATTTTACCACACAGCTATACCTGCGCCGGTGGATAAGGCAGACCGTCACCACATCCCCTTCGGTTTTCTTTTTTCTACAGAAACCCACGTTACCGTAATTCCGAATATGTAAAAAAATTTGACATTTCAAAATTTCAATTCCCCATCAATTTCTTCATTTTAAAACTTTTTTCAGAATTTTTATTGGGCGAAATACGAGGGAAGATACTGAGATTATGATTCTGAAAAAAAAAAAAAAATTGAATTAAAATTTTTCAAAAACCAAAAAATAACCCTTCCCTCACCTCTTGCGAATGTACAGCATATACAAGATGTTTTTAAACCCTTCGGTCACTGCGCATGCGCATAGGTTTTACAACCCATACGTTGACTAGGCCTTCAAACAGTCTCTCCTCGTACTAGAAATAACAGCCAAATCAGCGCCAAACGCTACATACTTTGTAGGCCTGCTCGAATATGTTTCCTCATAATTTTCAGCAAAATGGATATTTTCTAATAAAAATTTTACATATATTCTTCATGCGGTGTAGATTCCGATTATATCGGAATTTTGTTTGGAAAAGATATATCCGAACAATGGCGAGCGGAGTTTCGAAAAATTCCTATATCGGCTTTGTTTCTTCGCTAAACTATATATATACATATGCTTGAAATACTGTAATACTTGTTGGGAGTAAAGAATGCAACGGATTAACGAAAGGTGAACAGATACGATAAAATAGTGAAAGAAATATGCGATCAGTCTACTCACCTCTCTGCAAAGATGTCTTTCAGAGAAATTTCCCGGGGTAAAATGAAGTTTACTGTAATAGAAAGCGAAATTAAAGTGTTCTATTTTTTTTGTTTTACTACTGAAGGTGTTTCTTCTACAAAATGAAACTTGAAATTTACAAAAAATATGAGTCGTGCATTTGTGCGAGTTCAAAATCTATATACTGCTTGTTCAAACTTTCTATTGGGGTATCTCTTTTCGTATTTTATGGACTTCACCCGATACCCTTGGCATTGAAATTTTGAAATGCCAAATTTTTTTACAGATTCGGAATATCCGTAGCGGAAAACGTGGGTTTCTGTAGAAAAAAAAAAAAAAGAACGGAAGTGGGTGTGATGACGATCCGCCTTGTCCGCCCCTGCGCCTATCATATACATATGAAACACAGACATTAATGCAAAATTTAACAAAATATATTACAATCCATCGTGGTGTAGCCGCACAGAAGCGTTTTGGGAATATTGGCAGAGAACAAAATCAATGATGAAGTATTAAAAATGGTAAAAATTAAGGAAATTAAACTGTTTGAGAATTTAATTAGAAAGCAATGCTTTAGAGCGAAATGAATGGGAACATAATTAAAAAAAAATCATCCTTTGACTATATTAAGAATCGCCATAGTTAAAATGTATTGAATGCTTAAGGAAAGCAAACAGAAAGCCCACGTAGCAAACAAACGGCGTATATACGTACAGGTGATGAACTGAAGTTGGCAGGTCATCACAATCAGGCGGGCTAGGTCACTTTGTGAGTTAATTGTCTTTGAAACAAGCACAACGCGGGTTTCGTAATCAAGGCATGGAGTATTGTACGAACCTCACATCAAGTCGTATTCTACCCATTCCATCTGGCAATCCGCGTTGCACACTCTCACACCAACCAAAAGGCGCCTGTAAAATTTGTATCAACCGGTAGTAATGCAAGATTCCAAATTTCTTTTTTCCTTTACTTCTTTCTTCCTTTCTTTCTTTCTTTCTTCCTTGCTTCCTTCCTTTCTTGTTTCCTTCCTTTCTTGCTTGCTTGCTTGCTTCCTTCTTTTCTTTCTTCATTCCTTCCTTTCTTTCTTTATTCCTTCCTTCCTTCTTTTCTTTCTTTCTTCTTAATTTATTTCCTTCTTCTTCTTTATTCTTCCTTCCTTCATTTTCTTCTTTCTTTCTTCATTTTTCCTTTCTTTCGTGTTTGTTCTTTCTTATCTTCTTTCGTACTTATTTCAGAATTCTTTAATTCTTTCGGCTTCCTTCCTTAAATCCTGTCTTCCTTCCTTCCTTCTTCCTTCCACTTCCTTCCTCCCTTCTTCCTTCCGTCTTCTTCTTCCTTCTTTTCTTTCTTCTTTCTTTCTTTTCTTTCTTTCTTCCTTCATTCTTTCTCTTTTTTTTTCCTTCTTTTCCTTCTCCTCCTTCTTCCTTCCTTCCTTCCTTCTTACCTTCCTTCCTTCCTCCTTTCTTCCTTCCTTCCGCTCTTCCTTCCTTCCTTCTGTTTCCTTCCTTCCCTCCTTCCTTCCTTCTTCCTTCCTTTCTTTCTTCCTTCTTCCTTTCTTTCTATTTTCTTTTTCTTTTTCTTTCTTCATTTTTCCTTTCTTTCTTCCTTCCTCCTTCCTTCTTTTCTTCTTTCTTTCTTTCTTTCTTCATTTCTTCCTTTATTCTTTCTTTCTTTCTTTCTTTCTCCTTCCTGTTTCCTTCCGTCATGTCTTCGTTCTTCCTTCCTTCCTTCCTTCCTTCCTTTCTGCCTTCTTTCTTCATACTTCCTTCCTTCCTTCCTTCCTTCCTTCTTCTTCTTTCTTTCTTTCTTTCTGTCTTCTTCTTCTTCTTTCTTTCTTTCTTCTTCTCACTTTCAACGATTTTCAGAACATAAAACATTTATTTGTTGTATGTATTCCCCAACATTTTCAACAAGAGGCCTGTCGATATTTAGCTCGGAACTTTCCGAAATCATTGAAAGTTGAATTTTTTTCTGAAAGTTCCATGTGAAATCTGTTTTTATCACTTTAGATGATTTGAACGACACATAGCACATTCATTTCTGGCATTTCTCGATAATTTCGACTAGAAAATCGTCGATAATTAACATCACAGATTTTGTAAATCTTCCAAATAGAAATTTTTTTCTAGGATTCTAGTCGAAGTTATTCACCAACACAGAGAATTCGCACAACGTATAATAAATTTATTTCGTGCATTTGTTAACGTTTTTCTGCAATTTGTTCGTATTTAATTCTGCCAATTTTGTAAGTCATCAAAAGGTAAATTTTTTCAAAGATTCAAATATTAGTAAAATAGCATTCAGGTATACCATAATATATCCTAAAAAATAGGAGAGGGAGTGAGAGAAAGAGATAGAGAAAAATGGAGAGAGAGTGAGAGAGAGAGTGGGAAGAGAGAGAGAGAGAGGGAAAGAGAGAAGGAGAGAGAAAGGGAGAGGCAGGTAAAGAGGGAGAGAGGGAGAACGAAAGATAGAGTAAGAGAACGCGAAATACAGAGAAAAAACGACAGGTGCATAAAGAGAAGGGAAGTAAAGAGAAACAGAGAGAGAAAGAGAGGAGAGGAGACGAGAGACGAGAGAGAGAGAGAGAGAGAGAGAAAATACAGGGGAAGGGAATTAAAGAGAAACAGAGAGAGAAAGAGAGAGAGAGAGAGAGAGAGAGAGAGAGAGAGAGAGAGAGAGAAAATACAGGAACGAAAAATACAAGGGAGAAAGGAAATTATATATATATATAGGGAGAGAAAAAGAAGGCGAAAGAGAGAGAGTGTCAGTGTGTGTAGAAATATAATTAAAGACATGTCTAAAAGGTTACAATGGAATTTTTTTATCACTGTGTCATCTTTTAGCAGTTTTCCATTAACAACGAAACGGAAATTCGCTTTTATTTAATACACAAGATTGTCACTGCGTTAATTGCTTAGGCACATATTCGAACATGACTAAATATACCTACATTAGTGCACACGAACTGAAGCGTATGTGACCATGTATACATACACAATCACATACACACATACACACACACACACGCACACACACACATATATATATATATATATATATACCTGCATTTATATATATATATATATATATATTTATATATGCATATGCATATGCGCATATATATTTATATATATACACATACATATATAAATAAATATATATATATATATGTATATACATACATATATATATATACGCATACACATATATATGTGTGTGAGTGTTTGTGTGTTTGTGAGAGAGTACGACTATGCATTTTATGTATGTATTTGCTTATGTACATGCATAGATCTTTTTATTTCTCTCTCTCTATGTATATTATCAACCGTTATCAAGCGACGGCGTTGGGTTGGGGGGACACGCAATATTTTGCTGAACAAACGCACAGATTCTTTGTTTATAGTGATCAAATGTTTGTGTTTCTATTAGCTCACTGTTTCCATTAAATCGACATTGTCTCTACAGGTGCAGAAGTGTACAATGCGCCAGATGTCGAAATGAACGTAGACCAACGTGATATGTGGGAACTCTGTCTCTTTCTTTCTCTCTCCATATATATATATATATACATATAATAACAATGTACAGTCCACAGAAGATTACAGACATGCAATCTGCTAGAAGCACCCAACTACTCTCCAGTTTGCTCTTTTACAAAGCTGATTGGAATGTTATTGAGAAAGAGGTCCTAGAAGAAAACTGGTCTTCCATTCACTCTACACAAGATATTGACATAAAGCTTCAGCGCTTTATGACAATCATGCATGACATATGCAGTAAGTTTGCTCTAGACACAATGCCAAACCAACTGAAAAATATAATTCCTAGGAATAGGACGGTTTTAATGAGACGAAGAGCAAAAATCTCGAACCGTCTAACTAGGCTACTTAGGGATAACAAATGATCTGTTAGAGATCGTAGAGATCAAAGACTCCCATAAAAAGGAGAGAGCAGAAAAAGAGGTCAGGGCTGTCAAAATTATTAAGACAAATCCCAAAGCCATTTATAGATATGCAAAAGAGTCTGCTTCAGTATAGTACAAGATAGAGCCACTGTTGGAAGAAAATAGCTCGCTAACTGTAGACCGCCAGAAGATCACTGAAATACTGAATGTGCAATACCGAGAGTGATTTCAACGCGCCCATGGAGCACTTGCAAGTAGCTATGCCTGATGACTTCTGCGGCACAACAGCTCTACATAAAGAAATGACAATTTCTGATAGCACCAAAATAGATGTAAGATCATTTATCGATGAAATGAGTCCAAACTCAGCCACAGGCGCTGACGGATTCCCAGCAATCATCCTAATTAAATGAAAAGGGGCTCTAGAAAGACCAGTTCAGATTCTCTTCCAGAGCTTCTTCGCAACTGAGAGCCTTCCCAAATAGTTAAAGGAAGGTATATATCATATCTATAAGGGAGGTAGCAGAGTAGATGTTAAAAATTACAGACCTGTCTCTTTAAACTCTTATGTCATGAAAGTCACGGAACACATTGTTAGGAACAAACTGATTGCATCCCGTGAAGATAATGACTTGCTATCTGGCACCCAGCATGGCTTCCGCTCAAGTAAAAGTTGCCTTACCAAGCTTTTGCAGGATTATGACTGGATGTTGAGCCAATTAATGAATCGTTCAAACCTGGTTGTGATATATCTCGATTTTGCAAAAGCCTTTGTAAGGGTGATCAGAGGATGTTATGGCACAAGCTACGTAGACTCGGCATTGCTGGAAAACTGGGAGAGTAGTTGTATGACTTCTGTAAAGACAAAGGTCAGTCTGTGGCAGGCAATGGAGCCCTCTCCAAGGAGACATTCATGGAGAGTGCCTCAAAGAACTGTATTGGGACCTTTGCTGTTCATGGAGACTTTTACTAGCCATGCCGACCACACAAAAGTAGTAGAAGCAGTCAAGGAACCTTCTTACAGAAAAGCTTATATGCTATATATAAATGGGCTGAAGAAAACGATATGCAATTTAATGCAGGTAAATTCCAAGCGCTACGCTACAAGCTCAGAAGCTGTGACAGCAATACTTCGGAACAAAAGAAGCGGCAATCCCAGAGTTATGTGCAATGCATGATCTGGAGATTGATATGAACAACGATGCTTTCTTATTTCTTTATTGCCCACAAGGGGCTAAACACAGAGGGACAAACAAGGACAGAAAAAGGGATTAAGTCGATTACATCAACCCCAGTGCGTAACTGGTACTTAATTTATCGACCCCGAAAGGATGAAATACAAAGTCGACCTCGGCGGAATTTGAACTCAGAACGTAGCGGCAGATGAAATACCTATTTTGTTACTGTCCAGAAGGGGCAGTAGATTATATCGACCCAGTGCGTAACTGGTACTTATTTAATTGACCCCGAAAGGACGAAAGGCAAAGTTGACCTCAGCGGAATTTGAACTCAGAACGTAGCGGCAGACGAAATACCGCTAAGCATTTCGCCCAGCGTGCTAACGTTTCTCCCAGCTCGCCGCCTTATATGACAGAAAGCAACGATGCTTTCTGTCATATGCATATCACTAAGATAGTGGCAATGTGCAAGTGAATAGCCGGATGGATCAGCTAAAATCTAAACTGAAATATATATATTTCTGCAAACATTCAAGCAGGATCTATCACTTTCCAGCAATACAGTGAAAGTTTAAGTCTGCAAACATCTATGATTCTTTTCAGTTAATAACCTATTAAACCATTCGGAGCTATATTTTTCTGAATGAATTCATCTTCGTATAAAATCACCATGTTACTAGAAAACCTTACTACACGAAAATCTCATGAATTTCTAGAAATTCTAAAGGGAAGTGATAACGATGGCAACATTTTCACCAAAGGATTTTAAAATATTTTCTCTAGTATCCCGATAACGAGAACCGTAAGTATAATCTTATACGAGAACTATAAAACATTATCTACAGTATATACATCATAGAAAATAATCAGCTTTCATGTCAAGAATCATGCCAGAAAACTCCCTTTTGGTTTGTGCATCTGTATTCTCTTCAAGTTCATTGTAAACACTGATGATAACGTGCGGCTATGTGTTTCTATTCAAGCCCAATTTGGTAACATTCAACATAGCCAATGTAGAAAGCAAAGTCTTTCTCAAATAAAATGCTCTATCTGCACAATGTACGTTGATGAGATATGTTTTGCGACCGACCTACATACAGGTTGACTCTTAAAAAAACAGACTTTTAAAAATAACTTCATCCTTACATATACAATCCAACATTGCTATAGCTTCAATTCAGAGAATAGCCACCACATTTTAAGATATAATTATATATATATATAGGGAACAGTATACATAGAATACTTCGAATTCATTACAAAAGTTGCTACCAAAATTGGCCCAGGCCATGGCTAACTTAATACCACCACCCGAATAAGACATTTTATGCTGTTTCATATTCGTAATTTTTTGAGTACACATAGCCCATTCGAACAAAGAGTAATTGTTTGCAGAGATATATCTGGGTGCAAACGGTTTATCTGGAATTTGCTGGAGATATTCTTACAGGAACACTTTCAATGGTATGCGATCTTCACTTATGTGTCTTGGCATGAGCAAGTCCAGTTAAGTTGAAATTGTTCTGTCTCTGCTTTTAAATGTGATGAAAACATAGTTTTTGTAGAGGACGGATGGCAACTGGGCCAAGACTTGGGTGATTTTTAAAGTTGGTACCAGTATCATTTGGACAATACGGCGGTTTTGGGGTGAGTAAAGTTTGAGGTTCTCCAGACAATCCCAATAATCAATACCTGGGATGTGTATTTTTCTTGTGAACAATCACCGGGGCGCTTCAGTTCTTATAATATTTTCTTTCGTGAAAGAATGCCAACAGTATTCAAGGTGAGAAGAAGTGAATGTGAAGAAGAGAAGGATAATGGTAGGAACGTCTCTTGACCGAAAATTTCTGAGGATCCGAAGCACGTCTTGCGAGCGATGTCGAATTTGTTGATAATGTGGAAACTCCAGCTTAACAAACAATTACATGAGAAAATAACAAACACACGAATCGATAGAAAACTGATGGAATCAAAGAGTTGAATCATAGTTAGCAGAGATGTTCAGCTATATTAAGCAGCAGTTACGATTCGCCAACAGACGAGCAGACGAGAGTAGTGGAGAAAGGCCGTATTGAAAATAAATAACCAGACATATATTGCAAACTCAGGAAAAATATTGAGCAGCTGAACACTGTTATTAAGTACAAACTGAATAATAAATTCACTAACCACCAGCTGCAAATTTATGATAGATTATCAAAAGTCTGTTGGAACTGTCAAGTAGAAATACTAATAGGCTAATTAATTATCCTTAAATACTGAGCGAAGTAAGTGAACAATTTCGTTATGAATGCATTTATTTATGTATATATATAATATATATATATATATATATATATATACTATATATATATATACATACACATACACATTTATGCATGTGTGTATATATATGTGTATACTCTCTACTCTCTTTTACTTGTTTCAGTCATTTGACTGAGGCCATGCTGGAGCATCACCTTTAGTCGAGCAAATCGACCCCAGGATTTATTCTTTGTAAGCCTAGTACTTATTCTATCCGTCTCTTTTGCCGAACCGCTACGTTACGTGGACGTAAACACACCAGCATCGATTGTCAAGTGATGTTGGGGGAACAAACATAGACACAAAAATACACACACACACACACACGCACATTTATATACATATGTACGACGGGGTTCTTTCAGTTTCCATCTACCAAATCCACTCACGAGGCTTTGGTCGGCCCGAGGCAATAGTAGAAGACACTTGCCCAAGGTGCGACACTGCCACTCCTACACCCATATATATATATATATATATATATATATATATGGCGGGGGAAACTATATTAGTCGGAAAGGCCATATCATCAAGGTTGTGAAAGCCCCTTTCTGGATGATTTAAAGCTATTTTGGGGAATGTAGCCAAACAACACCACGGGAATGCTGGTCTTATTGGTTATTTCGGTAAATTTATCGGTTTGCTATATAGAAAGATATAAAAAAACAGCATACTAAGATTTGTACTAGGTTCAATGTGTGAAAGAAACTTTTCAATATGTCGGTCAAAAGAGGGAAGCGAGAGTGTGAATGTGTGTGCGGTCTGTATGAGTATGTGTGCGTGCGCAAGTGTGTGGTAAGTTACGTGCTCTCACTTCATACATGTCTGTGTATATTTATATATGTACAGATATGTATATATGTTTATGTTTATATACGCATACACTTAGATGCATATATATTTACCTATACACACACTCACACATATATATATTTATATACACACACACACACGTTTATATAAGGATGATTTGAAAACCTATAAACAAAACCGTTGTATTCAGACCTTACAAAAGGAAATAAGATATACAAGTGTGATATGTTTCTACAAATTGTTGCATTATATTCAACGTGGCGTTTAATTCTGATAAATATGTGTATGTGCGTGTGTGAGCAGGTGTGTGTGTGTGTGTGTGTGTGTGTGTGTGTGTGTGTGTGTGTGTGTGTGAGTGGGTGTGTTTGTGTGTAGGTCCAAATTTATTTACGATTCAGTTTTTCGAACAACTAACTTACCTGCTCCTAACAGCCTGAGATTTTCACACATACACATTTGTACTCTTAATATATGTCAGGTAATTTCACAACGATACAATATAAAGAAGATTGCACATTTTTAATTACAGGTACTAACCACTTTAGTGGTTTCTGTTCGATGTTTGCCTATCATAATTTCATTCACAGCGTATGTGTCGATCGGTGTCTATAGAAGAATATATACATTTGAAAAACATAACAGGCAGTATAATTGAACTTGATACCTGGTGATTGTGAGCCGTGCTCCTTAAGCACCCAGCCAAACTACATCGAAACTCGGCGACTCGATATGTGCAGATGTATCTTTAAGAAAACACTGCACACACACAGGTACGCACACATGCACGCACACACAACTATATATAGACACAAATACATACATACATATATATAAATATATAAATATATATATTCTTTTGTTCTTTAATTATTTTACGTGTTTCAGTCATTTGACTGGGACCACGTCGGAGCACCGCCTTAAACGACTCCAGGACTTATTCTTTGTAAGCTTAGTACTTATTCTAGCGGATTCTTTTGCCGAACCGTTAGGTGACGGGGACATAAATGCACCAACATCGGCTGTCAAGCGACGGTGGGGGAAAACACAGACACAAACACACACACATCACTACATACATACATGCATAGATACATACATACATACATACATACATACATACATACATACATACATACATACATACATACATACATACATACATACATACATACATACATACATACATACATACATACATACATACATACATACATACATACATATATGTATATGTATATATATGTACATATATGTATATGTACATATATATATACAAAGACGCGATTCTTTCAGTTTCCATCTGCCAAATCCTCTCACAAGGTTTTATAGAAGACATTTGCCCAGGGTGCCACACAGTGGTACTGAACCAAGAACCATGTGGTTGGGAAGCAAGATTCTTACCATACAGCCACGCCTGTGTCCATGCACACACACATGTATATAAATATATATACACACACACACATATATATATATATATATATATTATTATATATATATATATATATGTGTGGTGTATATATATATACATGTATGTATATATATACCTGCATGTACTTGTGCATGTTTGTATTTGCGAGGCAGCAGTAGATAAATAGGGAAAGAGATAGAAAAAAAGAAGAAAGTGAGAGAGAGAGAGAGAAAGAGAGGAGACGTTCGAGAATTGCTTGTAACTTTACGTTGCCTCACCTTGTATTAATAAATTTTACTGGTTTCTTTAACGTTATAATGGTACAAAAGCTGGTGTTACTTTAGATATTAACTTTGTAAATTCTCAGGATTCCTATTAAATTCAAAAGATATCCTCATGAGGTTATAAAAGTAGGTATTTCATAGCTTGTTACTTTAGTACAAGCTCGTATGTCATTACTAACTGCTCAGAAAGACCAAATTTCAATTTAGAGTATTGTTTTTATTGCTTGGTACCTGGTCATCTTTAGTTGAGCTCACATTAAATCAGTGTTTCTGACATTAACCAACCTCGCGTTTGTTTTAGACGTAGTGCAGCCATGACTAAATTTTCTTAAGAGACTTTCCAACTTATTTTTCGTCGTTGTTTAGATACGGCTCAGCATTAATCGAGAAGATCTAGAACAAAAAGTACTTCAGCCAGCACTATATAATCTATTCTTCAGACAGTAGCTTTGACTACTTTGCTTAACAGGTTCTCTGGCAGAAACATTAGCACGCCAAGGGAAGTGCTTAGCGGTATTTCGTCTGCAGTTGCGTTCTGAGTTCAAATTCCGCCGAGGTCGACTTTGCCTTTCGTCCTTTCGGGGTCGATAAATTAAGTACCAGTTACGCACTGGGGTCGATGTAATCGACTTGATACCTATGTCCTTGTTTGTCCACTCTATGTTTAGCCCCTCGTGGGTAATAAAGAAATAAGTATTTCGTCTGCCGTTATGTTCTGAGTTCAAATTCCGCCGAGGTCGACTTTGTATTTCATCCTTTCGGGGTCGATAAATTAAATACCAGTTACGCACTGGGGTCGATATAATCGACTTAATCCGTTTGTCTGTCCTTGTTTGTCCCTTCTCTGTGTAACCCCTTGTGGGTAGTAAAGAAATAGGTATTTCATCTGCCGCTACGTTCTGAGTTCAAATTCCGCCGAGGTCAACTTTGCCTTTCGTCCTTTCGGAGTCGATAAATTAAGTACCAGTTACGCGCTGGGGTCGATGTAATCGACTTGATACCTATGTCTGTCCTTGTTTGTCCACTCTATGTTTAGCCCCTTGTGGGTAGTAAAGAAATAGGTATTTCGTCTGCCGTTACGTTCTGAGTTCAAATTCCGCCGAGATCGACTTTGCCTTTCATTATTTCGGGGTCGATAAATTAAATACCAGTTACGCACTGGGGTCGATATAATCGACTTAATCCGTTTGTCTGTCATTGTTTGTCCTCTCGGTGTTTATCCCCTTGTGGGTAGTAAAGAAATAGGTTTTGGTGACCCACAAATTCCCGATCATGGTGATCAGTGGCATAGCATTTAGAAAAAAACACTGCTTTGTGTTTAGCGGGTATATGAACGACAATATTATATTTTCTGAAAATATAAATAGGAAGTTAAAAGTTGAGGTAGACATTGTTACTTTGTCTAGCATTCTGAATGACTGCGTAGGAAGGTTCCTTTATTGCATCTGTATGTAACAGCCGTATTAATTGATGGAATTAATGTTATATAGATCCAGGCATACATTGTCCAAGTAGATCACAACAATTCTAGTCATCCAATGATTATGTAGTTTTTATGTATTATGTTTCTAGGATTACATTATCCACAGTGTTTTTCATTATGATGAGAGAATTTGTGCATTGTAAGCCAGTATTAGGTTTTTCTAAAACGTCAAGATATGACACAGAGGCTCCCTAGGGTTGAAACGAATAATTCTACTTCTCGTATTGTAATGGGACCGTTGTTAAGCATAGAGTGATATTGAAGTGTCATATACTTCAGTGGTTGTGCATTGTGGTCGCAGAATATAATCTAGTATGGCGCATGACAAATAGGGAAAGTAAGAGAGACAAAAAGGAAGACATGGTTAGAGAAGGAAGAAAAAAGTAACGCATAAAGAAATAAAGTAGTGTTTTCTGGGATTGCTGCATTTAGTCGTTGAATGACTGAGAGAGTATTTGGTTAACTGTTAGGCTGCTAAGCTATAGAATTCAGCAAACTTTCGAGAAATCTTGTAAATGCGCGCACATGTGTCTGAGTCTCTGTGTGAGAATGTATTACAGAGACTACGTTATCATTATGTGTTAAAGTTTTAAGAGTTAATTTATTTTATCAGTAATTGTACTGTAATTTTAGTTATTGTTTAAAAGTTCACCACGCGTCATATGTTCAAACAAACCTACGCGCATATAGATTCAAAATGACAAAGAACATTTGGAATAAATATTTCCGAACATCCCTTTTCAAAATCCAAAAGAAAAATGGAAGCCTTGATTTTTCAACTAACTCATGCACACACAAGAAAAAAAGATAATATGTTAAAGAAATTGTAATTCATGATGGATCCCTGGATGGGAGGAAATCGATCAATAAAGAGTATTTATTCAACTCCTGACTACACATTCTACTTTAATTAATTGATATATATATATATATATGCCATGATAGATCGCTAGCTCCTACACGCATTTTTTTCTCTCCTTGTTTTTTTCAGTGTTTCTTTCTGTCGAAGAGCGTAGGCTCGAAACGTAAAAGACTTGTTTTATTTCTATTCCTGAGTGCCATACTAATACAATTGTTTGTTTGTACTCCACCTGCCTTTGTCTTTTGTTTATTTTCGTAAACCTTCCCGTTATATAGATAAATAGATTGATAGTTATAGATATAAGAGAAGGTATAGATAATGGGCATTGCGTAGTCAATATTAATACTTTAGAGATTGGTCTACTCAATTGTTCTATTGATTAGTTGAGAAAAACTGAAAGACCTAAAGATATTAATGCTATTTTCGTAAGAGCCATTTCCGGTTATAACAAAGCAGAACAATGAAGGAATGGTACGTGTTTGGGGAAGGGACGAAAAAAAGGACAGAGATAAGTAGAATAAAGAATAAGAGGAAAATAGGTTAAAATAGGTTACATTAAGGCGAAGAGAAGGATAGTATGAATACACTCTGTGTAAAAACCAGTTTGACTGGAGCCCGACCACGAATTTACAATACAGAATTGTGATGAACCGTAAACGCGGACCCTGTCATAAGAATACTTGGAGTTATTGACTAATCTAAACAATACTGTCGGCCAAGTCCGCCGACAGAGAGCTTACGAAATGCTTTGCCCGGATTGATAAGTCCTCATCCTTAGCTCTGCTTATATATATATATATATATATATATGTATATATATATATATATATATATATATATATATATATATATATATATATATATATATATATATATATTTATAAGGGACTTAATGGTAAACATAATAATACGATCAAATGAAAATAGTCATGGGATTATGATGTATGATGTTCCACGTGCAACAACCTACCTTACGCGCTGATCCGTTGTATTTGTCAAGGTGATGATATCCTCTTGTGTTGTGCTTGGAGCAGCATCTACAATAGCATCCCAGAGAGATTGTGTTCTTCAATTGTAAGATACATCTCGAGGAGCTCACAGTTACATCCACTGGGGTGCTTGTAGAGTCTCAGAAACAGCAGACACGGCCGATGTTGGTCATGTCACACCTCGTATTTTGACAGTAGCAAATCACTGGTGTGCCCACCTTATGCACAACCATATACTGACCCTCTTTGCAGTTTAGTGAGGGAATTTCTAGCTGTCTTTGTTACAGCTTTGCAGAATAAACGCACCACAAAGCGTTGACAGCTAACTTCTGTTGGTTAGGAACGTGCCTACCGCCTCGAGTTTTGTACTGCTCAACACACACACATACACACAGACACACACACACACACACACACACACACACACACACACACACCACACACACACACATACAAACACATACGTACACACACACATATAGTTTTCATTGCAAGATGGTGTATGAAATGGGTTAAGATGGGTTAAGAACTATTCTAACTCTATATTTTTTCATTATAAATAATTTTCTCTTTCACTTGCCAGCCTTTTTCAGGTTTGGAACACTCGAACAGTAATTTTCCAAGACGAATGAACTATTTTGACATTGGCACTGTTATGTATGAAATGCAAACCCGCTATTTATAACAAGCAGAACAGCAAATCTGATAAATACTACTAGTTATATTATAACTGGTTTATTTATTCATTTGACAGCTTACTGTTTATTTATTTATTTGACAGCCTACTGTTTTCTTCCAGTTGTTACAAACAGCAAAATATAGTTTTATTTTAAATACTGCAGCTAGTGTACTTTCAACTAAGTGAGAATTTTGCCATTATGTTGCTTTCAAGTGTCAAACATCGAATTTTATGAAGAAAGGTGTATAAAAGTGACGTTTGAAAACATTTTTCATCATGGTCTCTATTATATTTGTGATGTATTGCTTGGCGTAAGTGCATGCTGCTGCTGATATATATATATATATATATTATATATATACACACGCACACAAACACACACACACACACACATACACATATATATATGTGGAGGCGCAATGGCCCAGTGGTAAGGGCAGCGGACTCGCGGTCATAGGATTGCAGTTTCGATTCCCAGACAGGACTAAAACAATGTGAAACGCATTGTAACCAGCGATGTGTAGCAACATCCGATAGCCTGGTCGGTCACGTGATCACGTGATATTTATATATATATATATATATATATATATATATATATATATATATATTATATATGTATATATATAAAGATGAATAATCTTGTAGCAGATTAATCAAAAGTTTAACCGATACCTTGGTAGCAAAAATCACAGCAGAAGACAGTACGGTTGGAGGTACAACCATATGGTGTTGCAACCGTGCGTTGGCGGATAATTGAAGTTAAAATATTATTGGTGAATTGAAGAAATGGAGCTGAACGAAGATTGAACAGAAATCGTTTTATTTCATTCTACACGTGTTTCGAAAGGCACAATTTACCAAAATCCGATTGAATAATGAGACCATATTGTGTCTTTCTCTTCAGGAAGAAATAGGAAATCCGTTGGAAAAAACAAAAACAGAACAGAGGCGGAGCAAAACAAATCGAACTAGGCTCCTAAAAGCCCATGGCAAAACTGTTTATCAGTGTATGTTGAGAACCGGTGGCTGAAGAATTTAACGGGTCAGGCAGCGGTCATTCATGTGGGTAAGGGTGTGTAGATGTTCTTTGTGACCGAGAATAAAGTTTTGACTATTTAAGGAATATTGGATGTTTTATAAGGGGCGAGAAAAAATCTACTTAGAGACATGTGTGTGTATACTGTTCTATATATGTGTGTGTTGGCGTAGGTTGGCAAGACCTCCGTCAAGGGGTAGAAAACATTTTTTGTGTACGTGTGTGCGTTTGATCGCTCGGCTGTCAGTGGTTAAGCCGCTCTACACAATGGCTACTGCAGTAAGAACCGTTGGGTGGCAGAAAAAAATATATTATGTTTTATGTGTGTGTGTGTTCGTCTGAACCTGCCTTGTCAAAGTAACCCCCCGTTGTCAAAAAACCAAGCCCCGTTTATCTTACAGGAGTAATTCCCCTTGCAGTGGTTAATCGTAATTATCTTAAAGGCTATTTCAGAATTTGTTACCAAGGGCTATGGTTGCAGGTATTATTTATAAACGCTATTTAAAAGCCAGATAAGTGTAACGCCGCCAATGGGGGCATCGAAAAGCCGACTGTAAAAGTCCGTTTACCATCCGGTCTCTGGCAAACAAAATATGGAAGAGTTCGGAGACACAAAGGTTGCACTGCCTTCTGCCCCTATCAAATGGGAGGGCCACCGACAAAATTGACCATTCCAGCCTGTAGCTTGAGTTCGTATCCTTCAATCGCCATATTAGCTTGCTGAGTCCCGTGGTCTGGCGCTTGTTCATGTCCCGAAAAGTTGCGTAATGGTTGGAGACTCGCAAAGCCAATCTTGACGATGAGGCCCCTACATAAGTGTAGACATCTGAGTCCGTGTAAACCTTGCATTGGTAGACGGCGTTTTTGATCTTGGAGTTCGCCGAAGTGAATCTTATTCTGCTAGGATTAGTTTCTGAAATTAGAACTGCGTTCCTGTCACTATATTCGTTCCGAGAACTGCAGCCGCTTACTACTCTATTTTCCACTACGTCACTATTAACTATAGGAATAACCCCTGATTCTCCACTATCTATCAGAGTGCTGTCATTGCTAGTGCCCGTGGTGCTGCTATTGCGGGAAATGATGCTGGGGTTGCTATTAGGGCTCTCTACCCTACTCCCATTGTTACCGTCAACCACAACACCCCTATTTATAACTATACCCCTAGTGGGTACTCCCTGGCTGGAGCTGAGATTATGTGTCACTGTACTGGCTCTCATACCATTATTACTACTATAATTATTCCTACTGAGCATTAAACCGGAGCGGAAGAGGCTGTGCCTCCGGAAAAGGTGATAGGGTCTTAGTAAGTAGCCTATTATTATGGGAGGCGATTATCTGGGCGAGGTTTTTAGTGTTGGAGAAAGCTATCCTAACTTTATGCGAGTTAACCGTGGAGTAATATTTGGAATTTCTGGGGAAGTTATTGGCGATGGCTTGTCTAAACATGAGGGGGAGGTTAGTTCTAATCTGCTTACCAAAGGGAATTACAAACCATATATGCTTATTCCTATCTGTATGATGGGTCGGGACGCCAGCTCTCGCATTCGGGTGGGTGATTCTCGGATGAATAACGGGTCTTGGGTTAGTGTGAGATCTCCCGGACCGATAATTATCCTTGTTCGCTAAATTAAATGCGGGAGCGACTGACCCGGCATCCGCCGCGCTCCCGTCCCTACTTAAATTGTTAATGTTATTATAGACGGCCCTATCCTGATGACCGAATGATGGCATCGGAAGGGCCGGATCAATATAAATTACCTTCTGCCTATAACCGGCCTTGGATATAGCAGCACCACGGGCACTAGCAATGACAGCACTCTCATAGACAGTGGAGAATCAGGGGTTATTCCTATAGTTAATAGTGACGTAGTGGAAAATAGAGTAGTAAGCGGCTGCAGTTCTCGGAACGAATATAGTGACAGGAACGCAGTTCTAATTTCAGAAACTAATCCTAGCAGAATAAGATTCACTTCGGCGAACTCCAAGATCAAAAACGCCGTCTACCAATGCAAGGTTTACACGGACTCAGATGTCTACACTTATGTAGGGGCCTCATCGTCAAGATTGGCTTTGCGAGTCTCCAACCATTACGCAACTTTTCGGGACATGAACAAGCGCCAGACCACGGGACTCA
>NC_043002.1:27587762-27592762 GCF_006345805.1 Octopus sinensis | reverse complement strand
CTGCTCTGTCATAGTAGCCAAGTTTGTGGAGATATCTGACAGCAGTTCCGGGATTGACATCTTGTTCTTCTATGTCAGAGGCCTTGCAACGAGGATTATCCTCCACACTTCTCTTAACAAATCGAAGGATCCTGTCAGAGGGCTCTGGTCGATCTGGGCGAAGTGATGTTGACTCCTTCCCTTCTCTGGTGAATTGTACAATCACTCTGTTAATTGTAGAAAGGTGGATCCCAAGGTTATCTGCGATTGTACGCTGGTGAAGTCCATCTTCAGATTGACTGACAAGACTACCTCTTTGAAATCCGGACAGTTCTAAGGTTTCTCTTATACGTGACCTGATTAAACAGTCTCATATAGAAACTGAACCATAAAAATGTCAGGGGTGTCTATTTACTTCTGTCACGTATGTATAAATATATATATATATATATATATATATATATATAATATATATATATATATGAGTGTGTGTGTGTATACACACACGCAAGCATGCACACACGCAAGCATGCACACACGCAAGCATGCACACACGCAAGCATGCACACACGCAAGCATGCACACACATATAATGGAAAATATTTCGTAAACCTAACAGTATATGCAAAATGAATAGATATTCACTGTTTTACTCTGTAATAAAAGCCGAATGGTAATATCTAATTTCTTCTTGCCGCTAGCAACCTAGTTTGAATGTGACCAGAGAAATTGATAAGATACCATTTTTGTAATGTCAAAAAAATTTCCTACAGAAGAGAACTGCAATTAGGTGAAAACTTCCCTCAGTAACGGTATTTCCTCAAAGTATGTTACAATGTCGATAAAAGCGGTTCTCCCTCCCAGATTTTGTCGAAATAACAATACAAATTTGAATATATATATATATATATATATATATGTGTATATATGTGTGTGTGTGTGTGTGGTGTGTGGTGTGTGTGTGTGTGGTGTGTGTGTGTGTGTGTGTGGTGTGTGTGTGTTGTGTGTGTGTGTGTATGTATGTATACATACATACGTACACACACATATACATACATATATATATATATATGTATGTATATATATATATATAGGCGCAGGTGTGGCTGTGTGGTAAGTAGCTTGCTATCCAACCACATGGTTACGGGTTCAGTCCCACTGCGTGGCATCTTGGGCAAGTGTCTTCTACTATAGCCTCGGGCCGACCAATGCCTCGTGAGTGGATTTGGTAGACGGAACCTGAAAGAAGCCTGTCGTATGTATGTATATATATTTATTTGTGTGTGTTTGTGTGTCTGTGTTTGTCCCCCTAGCATTGCTTGACAACCGATGCTGGTGTGTTTATGTCCCCCGTTACTTAGCGGTTCGGCAAAAGAGACCGATAGCATAAGTACTGGGCTTAAAAAAGAATAAGTCCCAGGGTCGAGTTGCTCTATTAGAAGGCGGTGCTCCAGCATGGCCGCAGTCAAATGACTGAAACAAGTAAAAGAATAAAAGAAAGAAAAGAATATATATATATATAAAATAATAAATCTCTGAACGAGATATAAACAGTAACCGCTCGACAACGTAAGGGGTATTAGCCATCTGAATGTGGCTAGCCACTGGGGGGGGGGGGTTACTGATGCTTTTAGCCCCAGGCGATCAACGTCACCAGAAGGAATTAGACACTATCTCAGTGCCCTTGCGTTATTTGCAAAGGGAGGTCATCCTCCCTCGAAGACCCGAGTACTACATACGGACTATAGTTTCAAGGTAATTGCCTCTCGTCAACGCATGGTAAGCACCGGTCTTCGATGAAGGAGTCCCCTTGCAAATAAATATATAACGTTTTTCACAGCAACCACTGTCACTGATGTAGAAAAACTGTCTGAAAACAATAATAAATCTCTGAACGAGATATAAACAGTAACCGCTAGCCACATTCAGATGGCTAATACCCCTTACGTTGTCGAGCGGTTACTGTTTATATCTCGTTCAGAGATTTATTATTGTTTTCAGACAGTTTTTCTACATCAGTGACAGTGGTTGCTGTGAAAAACGTTATGTATTTATTTGAAAGGGGACTCCTTCATCGAAGACCGGTGCTTACCATGCGTTGACGAGAGGCAATTACCTTGAAACTATAGTCCGTATGTAGTACTCGGGTCTTCGAGGGAGGATGACCTCCCTTTGCAAATAACACAAGGGCACTGAGATAGTGTCTAAAGCCCTTCTGGTGACGTTGATCGCCTGGGGCTAAAAGCATCAGTAACCCCCCCCCCAGTGGCTAGCCACATTCAGATGGCTAATACCCCTTACGTTATGTATATAAAATAACTGTAAAACCCGTCGTTGTTCGGGTAATTATTTTTACTGTTCATCGGGAGCTACATTGAAAGTATTATTTTATGAATAATTTACTTCTCCTGTATGTGTGTATTTTTTAGAAGAGAAAACAAGTAATAATTGAAGTAGAAGAAAGATCAATATTATACATGAACTTGTGTTTCTTTGTGGTATGCCAATCTATACAGTAATAGCAATGATATAATGTTTTTATAATATGCAATAATTGAAGTAGAAAAAAGATAATTTTTATACATGAAGTTCTGTTTGTTTAGTACATGAAAATAATTAGTGAGATGTATGTGTTATTTTATTAATCGATACAGTAATGACAATTATATAATACAGCTCATTGAAATAGATATTTTATTCATTCTTGAATGTAATGATAGTAATGGTAAATGAATTTATTGAAGTATTCATGCTGTATAAAAATTGAATATGCCTTTATGAAAAAAAATTTTTGTTTTATTTCGGGATACATAAGCCTTTACTACAAACAGTGAGAATACTTGGGTCAGTAAAATTTGTGCCCAATTAATCTTCTGCCATTGCATAATTTTGGTTGAGACAAAATATGTAATAGCATTACTGAAAACTATGAGCTGTACCTGGTGGGTATAGTTAGTTAAAGAATTCGATGCGGTAATTGACACTATCCTAACCATCAACAACCCTGTCAATTTGGTTATAAGTGAAAACTTCTGGAAGTTTATTCAATAGCATATTATTAGTAGTATGTGGAGAAACATTTTTTGGAGCTAGGATAGCTCTGTCACAGATGTAATCTATATTGTTGTAATTATGAAGAAGATTAGGAAAGGTTTCAAACATTAAATCCTCGACGGAATCAGTTGAATTATATATTGCATTGAGTGTAAGAAACTGTTCTTCATCAGTTGGAACTTTCTCTTCACCGAGTTTCAAATACTGCTCTACAAATAGTTCAGCTGAATATATGACATTAGTGAGTTTTATTTTTTTATTGTATTTATCAATACAGTAATGGAAATTATATAATAGGTAACTTAGTCATTCTTGACTGTAATGATAGTAATGGGAAATTAAGTTATTGAAGTATTCATGTTGCATTAAGAAAGAGTATTTCTTTATAAACCATACTTTTTGTTTTATTTCGTGGCGCATTAGCAAAACGATTTGCTTTTGCTCACACACGTGAACGTGATACTCCTACATAAAGTTGGCTATGTGAAAAGTATGGTTCTTGAAGTTGCAATCCAGCAACTTTTTGTGTTTGGCCGTGACTTTAATTAATGCTCATGGCAAAAGAAACTCGGATAGGAAACTGTAACCGTTTAAATTGGAATGGGACATTAGATGGCATAACTGGTATGCGAGGAATGAAGACGGTATCACCATTACCACAACCAGTGCAGTTCCTCATAAGTTTGTGCACATTTAATCTTGTACTATTGCACAATATTTTGGTTGAGACAAATTACGCAATAGCATAATAGGAGTCCCCTTTTTTCAGCTGAAGACAACGAGGAGCTGTACCTGGTGGTTCTAGTGAGTTCAAAAATTCGATGGCGTGGTTAACACTATCCTGATCATCAACAACACTGTCAATTGAGTTATAAGCGAAATATTTCTCCCGAAAGCTTGTTCAATAGCATAATTTTAATGCTACGTACTGCAAAATTTTTTGGACTCAGGATAGCTCAGTCACAGATCCAATCTGTATTGTTGTAATTACGAAGAAGATAAGGAAAGATTTCATCCGCTAAATAATCGACGGAATGAGATGAATTACATATTGGATTGTGTGTAAAAACTGTTCTTCATCAAATGGAAGTCTCCCTTCACCGACAAAGGAGGAAAGAGAGAGAGAGAGAGAGAGAGAGAGAGAGAGAGAGAGAGAGAGAGAGAGAGAGAGAGAGAAAAGAAAGGGAAAATATAGAGATAGAGAAGACAGCAAATCATAGACAGAAAGTGTCTGGTTTTAGTTTCACTTTGTAGGACACACAAAGAGACAGAATCTCTTTGAAGTAGCATGGCAGAGACACAGACAGGCAGACACACACAGAATATAGATGGGGAGAGAGAACAGAGGAGACATAGTAAGAAAGTCATAAAGAGATGGTGTCTGATTTTAGTTTCACTTTATGGGACAAACAGACAGAATCACTTTATGTATACATACATTTATATATACATACATCTGATGTAGTGATTTTTGCTTCTTCGGACATATTTATCTTTCCTCATCATATAAGACTTATATCTGATGTCGTCCTGGACAACATTACTGACTATTCCTTCTGACACATGCGAATCTTTTGTAATTGACCTCATGGACACTCTGGGATTGTAATCAATGGGTTGGATAAATTCAGGTGACCTGATGATTTTAGAGCGTTTAGAATGCTTTTTATGCTTGGATACTGGTGTTACGTTTCCATCTTCAGTCTCTGGCACCTCACAAACGTTTTCCTAACATGATGATTTCACTATATTTTTTAACCATATAATACAAATCTTCTGTAGTTTTTTCATTCTATTTTGTTTTTATGCATCCAAACGCATGCTTTCAACATACCAACTCTCTCACCCATATATATATATATATATATATATATATATATATATATATATATATATATATATATATACTAATACAATTGTTTGTTTGTATTCCACCTGCCTTCGTCTTTTGTTTATTTCCGTAAACC
>NC_043002.1:27572762-27585262 GCF_006345805.1 Octopus sinensis | reverse complement strand
TTCTTCTACTATCTCTAAAATTATTACTAACCACCAAGACAATTATCAATATAGTTAATCGCACAAATCTCCTTATTGGTATGTTTTTTTAATTTTAAATTAATAAATATACCCTCTAAATTTTCTTAAGTTATGTGCTGCAATTATTTCCGCTAAATATCTGATAGCTGAACATGCAAATTTAACTGTGTGAGGATTAATAAAAATGATGTTATAACAGAATTGAATCCAAGTTAAGCAGGAATATATATGCTTGCACGAACCTACTCATTCATATACGCTCTCGCACGCTAACATTTTTGTCAGAATCGTTTCGAAGATAAATGAAAGACCTTTATAACGTTCGCAATTTCTAGGCTTAATCGGAAAACGATATTGAGAAGATTTATCTTCTCTCTAGTTATTTTCCTACTTTTGGTCTTATAAGAAACTGTGATATAACTGAATTGAAGAAAATATATATTTTGAAGAAAATAGATTTGATTCTTTTATATATTTTGTTAGTAATATCTTCAGAGAAGATTCTCTTATTTCGAAAGTGACCGGAAATTGAGAGGTTTGCATATATGCTTCAGATATTGGGAAAACAAGTGTGATCGGGTATTTTAAACTACTATTCATCAAGCTTTGCTATGCTTACGCGTTACATAACCATTTATGGACGATACATAGAAATACTTGTGAGATTTCACCAGAAATGTCAAAGGTATGTATTAAACATTAGTTGGAAATCTTTTACATCTGGTACAATGTGCTGGAACACTGAGCTACTTAGTATGGAAGCTGGTCTCATCTAGAACCATATGTAGTCGGTTGGGCATATCATTCATCTCTACAATTCTGAGCTTCCGAGGATGTTACTTAATTCAGAATTCATTCTCGGTTAGCGTTCGAGACTCAAACGACAGAAGAAACAATCTTAATTTCTTCAACACCAGCATTGTTTACTAGAAACATCTCGCATTAAATAGGACAGAATAGCAGTTTATACCTAGCAAGAACAGCTTGCTTTGAAAAAATCAGAATTGCCTCTCTAATAGTGAAATATAACGTACGAAAATTGAAGGATATTGAAGATCCTAAACGTTTAGTGGCCTGGGATAGTTTCACCTGTACAGTCTGTAGACGCATTACTATATCAAAGGCCGGACTTGTCATCTATGAAAAGTAATATATTGGCAGACTTACATGGAATATGCACTCGGGTTGAACGGCACCAGCAGATTAGGGCTGCCTTTTATGTTTAAAAGTGTACTCATTTGTTGCTGAACTGATAATCCATTTTGGAGGAATCCACACGGACATTGCAGCTGTTGTATTTCAGGAGAAATTATGCACAACATTTGTCGCAAAATTTTGAAAAACCATTAAGGCACGGTAATCATCTTCCAGCTCATGGTGGTAATACTATCACAATTGTTACTGGTATATCTCCACAATAAGAAATTGTATCTGATAGAAATTGAGTTAACGATTTTGTCTCCCCACAGATAGTGGGAAAATCTTATATATATATAATTGTTAAAGAGGACGACAAACGTTAAGCTAAGGTAAACATCTCAAGTGATATACGTTATTACTATTGGAAAAATATTTCACAGTTTTACAGCAGTTTCTGTGATATCCCAGATCTTTACCTTGCCTTAACGTTTGTTGTCCCTTTAGCAATTATATATCCGCTATATCGGAAATCTGCAATAACTCCATAACTACCGCCTCGGCTATAAATCTGGAGCACTAGTAATCTGTGACAGTACTTACCTAGTCGTTTAGAGCACATGTGAACTAAACCCCCATATTCTGTATATATATATATATATATATATATATATGTGTGTGTGTGTGGTGTGTGTGTGTGTGTGTGTGGTGTGTGTGTGTGTGTGTGTGTGTCTATATATATATATATATATATATATATATATATATATATATGGGTACAGGACGTCACCAACAGTAAACATGAAATACGAAAACAAATGAGTTCAATACGCAAACAACGAGAGAAACAAATTGAAAACAGGGCAAGTAACATAAAGAACGACTCTTCATCGCTTGTCGGCTGTCTATCTACTTCCCATTTCGAGCATTAAACGACAATATGAGTATTCGAAGACAGTTGCTCCTATAAGTACCAAAATAAAATTTGAGATTTATGGATGGTCAAATTTGGGAATAAAAAATGAACTGTGGAGACATACAAGGAAACCGAACGAAAACAAACATAGAGGGTCGTTAGACCAGAATGAGCGTAATATAGCGAATGCTAGAGAAATATTTTCTTTGACAAGAGAAAAGATAGAAAAGAGAAATAGTATACGTCCAGCCTGAAAGAAAAGAACGATGGTCACGTGAAAAAAAATAGATGGACGATGGTCGAGTGTGAGGAAGGAGAGAGAGAGAGTAATGGAGAAAGAGGGGGAAAGAGAGCAAACGGTGAAGGAGACAAAAAAAAGGCAATTAGAGAAAGAAAGGATAAGAGAGAAAATAATAAGGGGAGAAATCAGAATAGAGTCGCATAAAAAAATTAAGATATACTTACTTGGAAATAGATGCGTGGCATTCAATCAAGTAATAATATAAATAATATATATATATATATAGATCCATACATACATACATACATACATACATACATACATACATACATATATATTCGTTTTGGGATTTGGTTTGCAAATGTAGAGAGGGAAGGGGAGAAAGAAAGAGAGAGATGAACAGAAAGAGAGAAGGTGAAAGGAAGAGAAAATATGAAATCACTTTCTGTAAACAAAATAAGTGTACGTGGCATTCCATTAAATAATAAGTTTTAAAAAAGCTAATAAATGCACAAACGAAGAGACACATCTATGTAAAAATATCAACTAGATTTGAGCTGACAGATAAAGTTTACTCAATGTAGCTGCAATAAGTTTCCACCACGGCCTGAAGCCTGCTTCGGCGCATGCGTTCTTTACTGTGTCTCTGGGGAGATCTTCGGACACCTCCTTGATCTTGTCCACTAGCTTGACCTTGACGTTGCAAGCAGAGCGGTTGGTGTCTTTTTTAACCGCATCCCACACATATTAATCTATGAGATTACAATCAGGGCAATCAGAAGGCCAGAAAAAGGAGCCGGTGAAGTCGTAAAAATTCTATTCTCCGACCACCATTTCTGATTCTTTTCGTAGGTATGGCAAGGAGGAGAATCCTGCTGCCACACATATGACGTTCCAGCAAAAGTCCTCCTCAGTTCCCATAGCCCCCTGAGATGAGCCTAATGCGTTGTTCAAATTAGTGGAGCGACATGATGTCACCTAGACTGGAGACACACCCGAAGAGCATCACAATTTGGAAGAACATGGTTGCCATGATGTCCATGCCACGTTCTACGGCCTTTACAGTGTTCAGAGAGAGTTGAACAGCAGTCATGGCACCATTATGACACCTGGTGCTAGTAATCATGATACACATAACTCTTTTCCAAAATTTATATGGCTTTCAGTAATCTATGTCAATTAACTTTTTCTAAACTACGAATTTATCTTTATACACTCTAGCGCCGTTGTCTCTTCCTAAATACATCAATCTGTTCGTGAAAATAGGAGACATAATGGATAGTCAAATTTATCCTAATACACTGTGTATACGTGGGTATGAGTGTGTATATATATAATGTGCGTATATATCACTAAGAATACATGTATACATATGTGCTTGTGTGAGTTTATGGGGGAGGGGGTTATACGCACACTTCATGAATGTAGCAAAACCGAAATCTTTTTTATATCATATAAATCATTTGATTATTTACTGACACAAGAAATTTGTGTCTAGAGATATTTTTTCATATTCTTCTTCAAAATTTAGAAAACGTTGCCTGTACTTCCTCCATCTGATTTTGTTTTACATCATTGAATGCATACCTACATATTGGAAACGAGAATAATTTGATAGCCTGGATGATATATAATGCAAAAATAATAGAACATTGTTGTTAGGTGTGAAATGCATCTACTCAAAATGTGCTAGTCTATCTATCTATCTATCTATCTATCTATCTATCTATCTATCTATCTATCTATCTATCTATCTATCTATCTATCTATCTATCTATCTATCTATCTATCTATCTATCTATCTATCTACCTATCTATGTATCTATCTATCTATCTATATCTATCTATCTTCTATCTATCTATCTATCTATCTATCTATCTATCTATCTAATCTACCTACCTACTTACAATCATGCGTATATATATATATATATATATATATATATATATATATATATATATATATATATATATGAAAGCATCCAATCATCATGCACAAGTGATACACGCACATATGTATGTTTGTATGCATGTAGAATAATATATGGATATATATGTGTTTGTTAGAAGCTTATGATTCAGTTACTGGCTATGCATTATCCATCAACTCTTTGACGTCCAAATTATCATACAGAGTGAGAAATTCTAAGCAGCTAAGGAAATGAGCCGTCAGCATCAGTCAAATTAATTAGCGCTGCCAAATGTATTCATTTAAGTGTTCCTTCAGCAGTAAGTGCATCGAAACTAACAAAATACACACGTACACACGACACAAATAGACAGACATATATGGTCACTAATACAGATACGTAAATATTTATATATATATGTATATATATATATTATATATATATATATATATATATATATATGATTACACTCACCTACAGACACATGCACACACGCACTTGCACACACACATACACACATACGCACAGATGCACATACAAGCATACATACATACACAGAGCAGAGAACAGAATTCCACGCAAACACGCTGTTTCTTCGTTTCTACCATCGCA
Source organism: Octopus sinensis (assembly GCF_006345805.1). NCBI lineage: Eukaryota > Metazoa > Mollusca > Cephalopoda > Octopoda > Octopodidae > Octopus > Octopus sinensis. The sequence continues at coordinate 27,580,425 of NC_043002.1, read as the reverse complement.
AAAATCGACGAACATAGTAGAAGCACTGCAAAACAAAGATGCACCACGTGGCAGTCAGATCTCACGCCACGCCATCGGTCAGCAGACTGCTACCTGAATATCGCATTAAGTTGCTTCTAGCGGTGGAATTCCAAACTACAAACTACAACGGATTTGTCGCACAGAAAATGTTTCCGGTTACTTTTGAACACCTCACCGTATATATATATATATATATATATATATATATATAATATATATATATATATATACATATATATATATATGGGGGTGGGCGTGCGTGTACACGTGTGTTTGAACAAACAAAAGAAAGAGGCACCCAGCACATTCAGTATTTGTCATATGTATTATTATTTAAAACGGCTCCATGGTTCTTTGGTCTCTGACAGAAATCGAATTTAGTAATCTAAGCCTGTAAGTGACGGGTTTCTGTTAGAAGCTCGAGAAACTGTGAGACGCACAGAGCTGAATCAAACTGTTTTTAGCAATGTAAAAATATCACTATCCTCCAGTTAACATCGACAGAACGATCTAGGCTAATTGACTAGACATATCATTAAATATATGGAAGAAAATACTTGAACACTAATAGATGTCAGTGTTCCTACTGAAAAAATATATTTGTAAAGTAATTCGACAAATCAAGAAAATATAAAGACCTGGAAATTGAAATAAAAAAGATGTGGCATCTTAAAGCGAGAACTGTTCTTGTTATTACGTGTACTCTAGGTTTGGTAATATCCCAGGAGAACCATGTCTCAGATAAATCCAGAAGATTGTGTTAACAAGTACTGCCCACATCCTTAGAAAAGCCCTATTAATTTAAATGTCTGTGTTATATTACATGAAGACATTTTGCTAGTGCCCCTACCACTTTCCCTCACCAAGCTTTCAGTCATACTGTAGCATCTCTTATCCTTCACTCACCCTGGGATTCTGGGTGTGTATCGGCAAGTGATTGTAACAAACCTGCAAATTTAAAGTACATAATAATAATAATAATAATAATAATGATAATAATAATAATAATGATAACAACAACAACAACAACAACAACAACAACAAAAACAATAATAATAATAATAATAATAATAATAATATAAATAATAATAATAACAATTCCTAGTGCTCCTACGATCACTGGTATTGTAACCGCCTTGAGATGCCACATTTTCTTAATTTCAATGATCCTACCAAAATTTACAACAAGCATGGGAAGACATCACAATAGCAGACCTAAGAAAGGCACTCACGAAGGCCCATAATTGGAAATCCCCCGGTAAAAATAGGGTGCCGAATTTCTGGCTCTCATCGCTCCCATGCGCACAGGGTAAGCTAGTTCAGCTGCTCAATGGAATTATGAGAGACCCAAAGAAAACACCTGAATGGTTAGCAAGTGGTATTACTTACCTACTCCAAAGATAACGAAACCAACCTACCAAAAAACTATCGGCCTATAACATGTCTATCCACCACGTATAAAATCCTAACATCTATCCTGGCGGAGAAAACATATGCATTCATGGAGAAGAACGATATTTTCCCCATTGAACAAATAGGGTGCTGCCGAGGCTCATGCGGATGCAAAGATCAACTGCTAATTAATCGTATGATCCTTGAGAACTGTCACAACAAGCGCAGAAATCTCAGCTCCGCATTGATTGACTATAAAAAGGCCTCCGACAGTATACTGCATTCATAGATCTTGAAATCGCTGGGCATCTTCAGAATTTCCCCTGTGATTTCAAGTTTTCTGAAGCATAATATGTCGTTGTGGAATACGAATCTCCAATTATACCACTCTAATGGAGTACTTGCCTCAGAGAATATAAACATCTACTGTGGCATTTTTCAAGGTGACTCACTTTCATCTCTAATATTCTGCATAGCCCTAATACCCTTTACAAGTGAATTAAACAGAACAGGGTATAGGTATAAAATTGTCAATAAAAAAATAAGCCATCAATTTTATATGGATGACTTAAAACTCTATGGTAAAGACGATAATGAACTTGAAGGCCTATTGCGCACTGTGAAAGCATGAAAGAGAAGATCAGGAAGGAATGTTATAGGAGAGTTCGACCAGTCCTGAAATCTGAACTAAATGCACGTAACAAGGTGTTAGCTATACATTCCTTAGCAGTTCCAGTTGTTACTTATTGCTACAATGTGTTGAACTGGAATATGAGTGAAGTAAAGAAAATAGATAGGAAAATACGCAAGCTGCTGAGATGTAATAGGATGCACCACCCAAAGGCAGACGTAGATCGCCTTTACCTCCCCAGAGCCCAAGGAGACGAAAGAAGCTTCATTCTATCATAAAGGAAAGCTAAAAAAAATGCTATTGATCTCGTGCAGGATACCCAAACTGAACAACCCGAAGGAAGTACGGCAACTATTGTTTGGACTGGCCAAATATCTCGAAATAACGAATGACTGGATGCTAAAGCTCGTGGAAAATCACGAGAGACGAAAGAAGCTTCATTCTATAATAAAGGAAAGCAAAAAATTTGCTATTGATCTCGTGCAGGATACCCAAACTGAACAACCCGAGGGAAGTACAGCAACTATTGTTGCAAAGAAGGTAAAAATAATGGCAACGAAAAAAGCGCACGAGCAATTGGCTGATAGGTGGGAGGAGAAACCTCTGCACGGCAAATATGTGGCCCGCAGCAAACAGGCTGATGTTGACCAGAGGCAAACCCATCAGTGGCTACGGAGCTCAGGGCTAAAAGCAGAGAGTGAAGGTTTCATCCTGGCTGCTCAAGATCAAAGCCTATTAACCCGGAACTACCAGGCCAATGTGATGAAAAATGGAGCAGACCCAAAATGCCGATTCTGCAACGACTTGTTTGAAACAGTGGACCACCTAATCTCTGGATGTAAAGTCTTAGCACCAGTGGAGTATAAATTAAGACATGACAGAGTTGGCCAATATCTACGTACACTGGCTAATAAGTCGGCATTACAATATCAAAACTGCCGACAAGTGGTATAATCACCACCCTGAGGCTGTAACTGAAGGAGAAAATGTAACCATTCTGTGGGACTTTCCAGTACATACAGACCGAACCATCAAGGCCAATAAACCAGATATTGTTGTGAAAGACCAAAACAATCAAGTTTGCACATGAGCATCCCCTGTGATCATAATATCTCAGCGAAAGAGTTTGACAAGCTCAGAAAATATAAAGACCTACTCATTGAAATTGAGAAAATGTGGCATCTCAAGGCGGTTACAATACCAGTGATCGTAGGAGCACTAGGAATGATCAAGAAGGGAACCGAAAATTATATGAGAATGATCCTTGGCTTACCATCCCTGCAAGAAGTGCAAAAGATTGTCTTAACTGGTACATCACACGTATTGAGAAGAGCATTGTCGATGTGAGAACTGTTGCTGCTCATGTATTTTAATTAAACTTAAAAAAAATAATAATAATAAACGAACTAGTGAGTTTAGTTTAATGGCCTACCAATGTATACTATGAGTTTCTTTGCCCTAGGTGTTGGGAATACACTCGGCAAGAAATGGAAGCAAATTTGAAAGAAGAAGAATAACCCATAAATAATAATAATAATAATAATAATAATAATAATAATGATAATAATGATAATAATAATAATAATAATAATAATAATAATAATAAGAAGAAGAAGAAGAAGAAACCTTTGAAAGTATAAAGATCTGGAAATAGAGTTGACTCGAATGCGGTGTATAAAAACAGAAACAATTCCTATCATAGTAGGCACATTAGGTATGATAAAAGAATATGCAGAAATATGTATAACAAAAGCACCAGCACTAACAAGTATAAATAACATATAGAAAATGGCAGGACTAGGTACCACACGCATTCTACGTAAAATACTTTCAATACAATAAAAATAAGAGCATCGCGACAAACCACAGCACATACCGAAGGCACACAGGGCTGCGCTCTGTAGTGCATTGAAAGCACGTTATAAAATTAAGACTACTGAATAATGATGACGATGATGATGATAAAAATAAAAATAAAAATAATAATAATAATAATAATGATGATGATGATAATGATGATGATGATGATGATGATGATGATAACAACTATAATAATAATAATAATAATAATAACGATGATGATGATGATGATGATGATGATGATGATGATGATGATGATGATGATGATGATGATAATGAGGAACACATTGACTTCAAAGCTGAATACCAGAAATATAATTTCAACAATAAACTTGCGCGCAGTTGCAGTAGTTCGATATGGCGCTGGAATCCGGAAGTCGACAAAGGAGGAGCTAATGGAGACGTACAGGATGAGAAGAAAGCTCTTAACGATGCATGAAGCCCATCATCCAAATGCAGACACTGATCACTATACATGAAGAAATCAAATGGTAAAAGGAAACTGATACACGCGGAAGACTGCGTACGCATCGAACTCGAGAGATAAAAAACAACAACAACATTTTGAAAGGATCGACTTAACTCTTCAAAGAAGTAAATGGACAATGCGATGAGTGCGATACGATTGCAATATATATTTTATTGATTGAACGATATTTCGACAGCTTCCCTGTTTTTGTCGAGCTAAAAATGAAAAATGACACATAAACATTCAAAATTATGATTTCCAGTTCAAAAGTTTGAACGAGGGCAAGCTGTGGAAATAGCGTTCAACCAATAAAATATCTATTGCAGTCGCATGGCGTTCTTCATGCTGCCGAATAATAATAATAATAATAATAATAATAATAATAATAAGCCCTGATGCAGTACCAGGCAGTGGCTCTCATGGCTTCTGATCTTAACTGATTGGAAGTGTTATCATGTACATTGTTTTGTCTTGGTATAAAAGATGGGCTACAGCAAATATTCTGCTCAATACCACAGATTTGCTTGTCAGTTGTTTGACCTTAACCAGTTGAGCATGTCCCTTAGTGGCTGACGATATGTGCATCTCTGATCACGAGCAGAAGTAGTGGGGGAGCATCATGGCCATGTGTTGAGAGGGATTCTTGGAGTTTGAATGGTTCACCTCTGGAAACATAGGTGTTTCGTTCAACATCCTAAAGCAACCCTTATTCAGGGACCGTTTGAGCAGGATGGGCTACTCAACCTGAAGAAAATTCTAACTGGGCCCCACCTGCAAGGTCATGTGCTGTTTATCTTGATATGAGATCACCATGTCGCGCACATATGGTTGTGATGCATGTGCCTGGTGTACCCTTACCAGACGGGTAGTCATGATGGGTATACTGGGCTTCGTATATTTTACCCCAGTGTCACTTTGATGGCATGCCCTGCTCGCTCACTCATAATAATAATAATGATAATAATAATAACAATAATAATAATAATAATAATAATGTGGAGTAGCAATGGTCGGAGGATTGCGGTTTCGATTCCCAGACCGGGCGTTGTGTGTGTTTATTAAGCGAAAACACCGAAAGCTCCACGAAGCTTCGGCAGGGGGTGGTGGCGACCCCTGTTGTAATCTTAGGCCCCAACTTTCTCTCACTCTCTCTTCCTGTTTTTTGAGTAACGCTGCGATGGACTGGCGTCGCGTCCAACTGTGGTGGCGGAGATACATACGCCATAGAAACCTGGAAACCGGGCCCATGAGTCTGGCTAGACTTGAAAAGGGCGCATAAATAAATTAATGAATAAGTAATGATAATAATAATAATAATAATAATAATAATAATAATAATAATAATAATTTGTTGAGAGAAATTCTTTGGGGTTTGGATAATTCCCCTCTGGCCGGAGGTAGTTGTCAGAGATGACTAAGAAAAAAAAATGCTTTCTAATCGATGTGTTTTCAAAATACAAAGATCTGGAAATAGTATCACAGTAAGCGCGTTAGGTACGATAAAATAAAGCATTCAGACAAATACATAACAAAAATACCAGGACGTACAATTATATACAACGTACAGAAAATAGCACTACTATGCACCGTACACATCGTACATAAAACGCTTTCAATACAGCGAAAAATAAGAGTACAACAATAAACCACATCAGGTATCCAAGGCACACAGAGCCGTGTTTTCTATATATATTCCCTTCCCAGCTTTTCCGCGTTTCTTTTATAATTCACCTTCTTTAGTTCGTTATATGTGATCTGTGCCTGATGATATGTTTGAGTTTTCTCAACATACGAAACTATTAGTAGCGCATTAATAAATGCATTGTGGCCTTCAAATACATAATTTTTATCCCTCACCAGACCGAGTGCTTTTTTGTTGAATTTTCTATCATGGAATAGTACATTATATATATATATATATATATATATATATATATATATATATATTATATATATATATATATATATATATATATATATATATATAAAGAAATACAATAATAGGCTTTCAAATAGGAAACATTGTGCTAGAAGAGCAGTAGAAATCTCAAGACCACTTGTGCTAGGCCACTGGTAATAATAATTTATTATTGCCCTATTTTATTATGTTTAAAATATTATATATATATATACATACATACACACACACCCACACACACACACACACACACACACACGCACACACACACACACACACATATATATATATATATTATATATATATATATATATATATAATATATATATATATATTAGTTAATCCAAACATGAAAACACAAAGAGAAAACACAACAACGTGAGGAAAGAAAGAAGGAAGATTTAACGTTTCGAGCGGAGTTCTTCGTCAGAAAATAGGAAAAGGAAGAATCCAAGGAAAGGAAGACGGAGGGAAAAAATTGCCAACGATACACACCGGTCACATATTGAATATATACTAATATATATATATATACTTATACATATATGTATATATTATATATATATATATATATATATATATATATATATATATATACATCATACTACAGAAATCTTGTAATTTCCTTGCTTGATGAAGACCTACATTATGAAAAAATTACCAACTACACCCCACAAAAATAATGAAAACTCTATCTTCACTAATTAAAACCCATGAAAGGAACTGACAACCAAAGAGATTGATTTCCTAACAAACTTTAAATGCAAACCTAGCCTTTTCTATGGTCTGCCAAAAATTCATAAAAGTCAATTATAAATGAAACCATTAAAAAATCACCAAAACATACATACACACCTAATCCGGGGGACCTAAAACTACGACCCATTGTAGCTGGCCCAACCTGTGAAACACACAGACTAAGTCTACTTATGGACATCCTCTTGAAACCCTTCCTTAAACATATCGATAGCCATATCAGAGATGACTTAGATATGTTAAACCACCTCCCAAAAAAACCAAGGAAGAAACAATCCTGGTTTCATTTGATGTAGTCAACTTGTATACCAGTATTCCTCATAATTATGGACTGGAGGCAATACAATTCTGGTTAGACCAATTTCCGGAAGAAATACCAAAAGGATCAGTAAGGAATTCATTACTAAATCAATTGAATTCATCCTACACAATAACCACTTCATGTTGACAATACATTTTACCGTCAAAAATCCGGAATTGCTATGGGTACAAGGGCTCAGCACCAGTCATTGCGAACTTAACAATGGGATACATGGAAATAATCATTTACCAGGAATCTCTATCAATTTTGGAACGAAACTCCCTCTCTCAATACATAAAAGAGAATTGGAAACGA
>NC_043002.1:27500262-27567762 GCF_006345805.1 Octopus sinensis | reverse complement strand
CACACACATTATATGTATAAATGTATATACGCTAACATATCCGTGTTATCAAAAGGGCCGCCAATATTATTAACGATAGAAAATGGCGCATGAAAACTCGGAGAAACCACTGATATATGTCAGTAATTGAGGAAACATACATAGAATGTGAAAACATGATTATAATAATTTCGTTGAAAATATTATATAAACACTTGAGTGCGTGTATGTATGTGTGTATGTGTGTGTGCGTGTGCGTGTATGTGAAGCATACTCTTTTTTCTTTGCTTGAAAAGAGTCAGCCCTAGGCTATTGTAGAAACTTGACTAAGGTGCCTATCCTCGCCTGTATGTATATGATAATATGTACTAAATTTAATTTAAAAAGTAGATCTGACATTGAAGTTGGACCTTGTGGGTTAGGTGAAACTAGAATAGAGAGACGATGTTTTGTTTATATATATATATACATACTTATAAATGTTACGTAATCGATAATAGTTTTCAAAAATTAGTTTAATATTTTGTTTCATATGTACATGTGTGTGTGTGAAATTAATAAATTAGATATAATCTGCGATAAAACTTGCGGTTATGTTTTCAATAAAATACCGCTAATTCAATGTAAACTTTCCCAGATTATTTCGCCTGTAACTGGTGTTTCTGACTCTCATCTTCTCCCACTCCTTTTCTTGCAGAGTTCCTTCCACCAGCGCGACCTATATGAAACAAATTGCATTTCATTATAATGAATTTCATTATAACACACAGACACACACACACACACACACGCATATATATATACATATATATATATATATATATATATATATATATATATATATATATACATAATATTTATATATATATATATATATATATATATATATACATACATACATACACATGATATATTTGTACACACATATACATATAATCATAAATACAGAAAGCTTACTTGGTATCTAAAGCATAATGAAACAGGCATACATTTTGTGAAATTGACTGCCATTATTCTGCCAATCAGTAGAGGCAAAATGTCAGAATCGGTTTGCACGACGGGGAAAATGTTTAGTGACGTTTTTTCTAGTTACTTATGTTCTGAATTCAAAGTGTTTCAAGTTTGAATTTACCTTTCCCTCTTTCGGGGAAAATAAATTAACACTCAATCAAGTATTGGAGTCGTTCTAATCGACTTCCCTTTCCCCTTAAGTTTGCTGGTCTTGTGCTAAAATTAGAATTAATTATTACTCAAGGTAATTAGCCAGCTGCAATGCAATCGATCTACTTCCGTAGCGTCCGGGTGTAGATGTGAAAAAGCTGAAAATACCAACTACGTTTTCTGAGTTTATTAATGCTATATTAAGGTTCAAGTTCCGCTTGCTATCATATCTGGAAGCTTAATAGCCTTCATTTAACTGAGTTGGGTATGGGAGTGGAGCGTGACATTTTTTACCGAGCCCAAACTTTAGGTTACATGACACGCCTTCCGGCGCTTTCACGCTTTAGTTGTGCATACAGTTGAAGAAATACGAACTGTCATGGATAATATTTCTGCATCTGGCGAGGCATTTGGTTTCAATATTAGCCTGGAGAAGATGTTCTAGCCTGTATCTCGAAATCCAGATGTGAAACTATCGACCTTAGTTAAAGGAACTATACTGTGGTAGACAAGTTTGTCTATCTGGGCAGCCCAAAGCCGTTCTTTCTCCTTGGATTATGAAATAACTTTAAGGCTACCGAAGGCAACTTATTCTTTCACGGCTCTTGAAACTTGTATTTGATCTCAGCATGGCATCATAAGGTGAGTAAAAGTTGATGTGTACCGTGCGTATGTGCTGCCGTAGCTCTTTTATTCATCTAAGACATGGACCCTTTACAGGTATCATGTTAATGTCCTTGAACGCTTCTATCACAAATATTTTAGACACATTTTGAATGTTGGTTGATTCTTGCTGATTCCACTCCCAGACGCCTAGTTTTGAGAGGAGTCGGCATCCTGAACACTAAGGTGATGTTGCACAAGCATCATTTACGTTGAACCGGACACCTGATTAGCATGAATGATCAGAGGATCTCTAAGCAGTTGAACTTTTCAAGAAAAAATATTATACACTTTGTTTGTTTGTTTCTCTCTCTTTTCTCTTCCTTTTATTCATCCTTTCTTCCCTCTTCCCTTACATAAACGAGATAAGAAAGTCGCATTCTAATTTCATCATCTACCACTCATTTCACCACATTTCTTCAAACACAATAACGTAGAAGAAGGATTAGAAAATAAAGAATACATATATTGGGTAACGTACACTTGTTTATATTATGAGATAGGATAGCCACTACTTGTAGGCCTGTAATCAGCGTCCTCTCCACATTATGCTAGTGGTTAGGAGGCATGCAAAACCAGTTTTAGTAATTTTATCAGATCCTATTAAGTCTGTCTACACTAAGCGATAGATGGTGGGAGGCCTGTACTTAGATGACAACTATTCCAAGATTTTTAATCAAAGGACTGTCTTCACTATGTGTTCGGTTGAGCACTGGAGTTATAGATCACTTTGACCTGAGCAAGCTTGGAGCAATGCCAGAAACAACATTACTAAGGCCCTTACATTTCTTTTTATATTCCCGTTCTTTATTCCCTCGGACGCTCAATTTATCTTTGTTTCTTAACTTCTATATTTCTCTTCTGCAGTTTCCAAATTTGTCGCTGAACGCAAAATCTGATATTTGGGATTTATTATTGAAGCAAAGTTGTCATACTTTGGTAAGTCAGCATTTTAGTTCATCAGGCATTATCTGTTTTAGTTATAATTTGTCTGAAGTGTCGTATCTTAGTTTGCATGTACTATTGCTGTTGTCACTATTATTTTTGTTTCTATCGAATGCATTAGTCTCATCAGTTTCGGAGAGTAGGGACTGTTCCATTTGCAGTTTCATCTCTTTAACCAAAACCACACGTGTGAGCAGACAGACACAGACGGACAGACAGACACGAACACATACACTCAGAAACTCGTACATACACACACGCGCGCGCGCGCGACTCACACAAACACATGTTTTGAGTTTTTGTGTATGTATATGCTTATATACATATATATATTTGTGTATTCGTGAGTGGTCGGGGTGTGAGTGTGTGTGTATGCGTGTGCGCGTGCGTGTGTGTTATGTGTTGTGCTTGCGTGTGTGTTTGTTCACGCGTGTTTGTGTGTGTGTGTGTAAGAAGATTGTGGAAGAAAACAACTTTGGACATCTCAAAAGAATCAAATAATGAAATGAAAAATAATTAAAATAAATGTTTCACGAATAGATTATTAGCCAGAATCCGAACATATTTAAGAAAAAATTTTCACATTGAATCCAAAAATAGAAGTAATGAGCAGAGAACACGAGAGAAAATTGGACGTGTAAGCAAAGAGATAATGAAACACCTACCAGGTGGGGGATTTATCGGTGTCTGTAGAAATTTACGAAAAATATCAAGTAAAATGCATATTTCTAAAAAGAGAAAAACGAGAAAAAACAGGAACAAATGCGAGAGAAGCATTGTAGAATATGAAAACGACAATAAAAAGCAATTCTCCATTGAGCTGATCCCCCACTCTCGAGAAAACCAATTAGATAAAAACCATGGTTTAACTTGAAACATTCTTTCTTAAGGCAGAAATTAAGCTCAAATTCAGTTTAACATATTTAAGAGGTCATTATTTGGTTGATGCTACTACTACATTACTTGTAAGGAAAAGAAAGAAAACGTGATATTTAGAGAGAGTAGAAACAAATTTGTGTTAAGACATTTCTTTCGGGCTCTGGATAAATCAACTATATCGAAATAAAAAAAAAAAAATATTGTTTGAACGCAAAACAGTAAAATCGCAAATTCAGAAGAAAATCAGAAGCATGAAAAATAAGCTTGGATTGGATTAAGCCTGCTTGTGATCTTCAGACAGCATACGACAAAAAAGGATATTAAGGAACTTCATTCTCCTATAAATCAAGTTTATGCTCCTCACTCGATTCCTGTACTCCCATTAGTGCCAAGATTGGCAAAAGTCAAATAAAATACTAAAAGGATCATTCAACGGTGGCAAGAATATTTTTATTGATCTACCTAATTGTTCCTAAACCATCGATAGATCCTTTTTTTAGAACTCATCCAGAAAATCGCAATAAAAAACCTTTCTTTCTTTCAACGTAAAAATAGTAAAACTCTTAGCATTAATGATGTTCCAATAAAAGTCTGTAAATTGATTGAAGTATGATGCTGAGCGTTCTGCGGAATCTTACGTATTAATGTGGGACAGTAACACATTTCCTCAACATCTGAGAGCTACATTGCTGTATGTATTGTGTATAGGAAAATATGGCAAGAACATACACATCATTTTTGAGAAATTTCTCTTCTCCGTGTAGTAGAGAAAAACTAAGGAATGATTCCTGGTGAGCTCGTTCAACGTGTGGGTTACCCTTTCTACTTGAATTTCAATTAGGTGTTCATGCTGGACAATAAATCCATTGGTATTATATTTACTTCTTGTTAACTTCAAGAGACATGGGTTGTGCAAAAGTTCAACTTTTATTGTTGGTTCCATTGTTTCATTTTCTTGGTTTAGCGAAATACAAGGTGTTATTGGACAATTATCAGAAAAGATGTTAGTCCTATTTAATTTACAAATCTTACCAAAATCAAATTATTAAGATATCCAGACGTGTGTGGCAATTGGTGGACAATGCTCAGACATAGTTTTTTTTTATCAGACGTGATGTAAAATGGGGGATAGAACTAGTTCTTTGCTATTTATCTTATATTTTTGCAATGGTCTTATTCAGTCACTTTCAAATCTTGCACTGAGAATGGTTGTATGTGCTAACATGCAACTATGTCGGTTATCTCACATCAAATAGCTAATTCTAAACCACATAGTTTTATATACCTCTTAACACACATGACTCTGAAATCGGCGTAAAGAATAAGATCAACAAAGTGAGATCTTACAATAGATCACCATACAGCTGTTATTTTTTGCATCAATGCAGTTGTTGAATTATCGTGCAAAAGTCAAAAGAAAAAAAAAACGATAAATATTGGACATTTATTTACTCAAATGGCTCAACGCAGATCAGTTCTCAATAAATCAATCTTCTTTTGAAATCTAAGGTATCGGATTAGAGATCTCTACTATAGGAGCTTATCTATCAACCATTGCAATATAGAGAAATGATTCTGCCGTTCTGTTCCCACCAGATATGTGTTAGAAATACATGTGGGTCACACATGAGGAGAGCGGGGAGAATTACGAAGAAATTCAGTAATTCCTTTCAAGTGGGAATATATCTCTGTATCTGTCTATGTCTCTCACGCTCCTTCTCCCCCTCTCTCTGGAAGGGTGCAGGAAGCACATTGCTAGAAATAAGGGTCAAATAATTTTTAACCACAAAGTGTTCTATGTACTGACAAGAGAGACAACCTCCCCACTGCAAGCGAGAGCATTAGATTGGCTTGCTGATTTCGCATGAAAATTAATATTCATCTGTAATGTTTACTCCATTGTGCGTGACGAAGCTGAAATTTCACTTATCAGTATTTTGCTGATACCGCAAAATGGTAATGTGAAAATTATAAAATAATTAAGGTGGCTAGCTGCAAATCAATCCCCAAAAAGAAACAATTCACAGTCATCTCACTAGATTATAAAATAATCCACCCCCACGCTTATATACACACGCACATATATATTGATATGCATATATGTACATATACATATATATAATGTGTACGTATGTGTGTGTGTGTGTATATATATATGTATGCATATGTATATATATATGTATGTGTGTGTGTATGTGTCTGCAAGAATGTGTGTGCGCGCGTCTGTGCGTGTATGTAATTTACTTAATTTTTCTGTATGTTTTACACAACAAAAGCAATTACGAATGTTTGTAATTTTTCTGAGTAATATTCTGCCTTGACTTGCCATATAATCCCTTGACTAGATACGTACGGAAATATGGGAAACTTGTATTTATATTTATATAAAGACATGCATGCGTATGTATATGTATATGCATACGTATGTATCAAAGAATCTATTATCAAATATATAGTATATCCACATTCTTTAAGGCATTACGATATCATAATAAGGAGATTCACTTTCTATTTGTAGCAAGATTAGTAGCCATATAGAGCTCGTTTATTCGCCCAAATTCTTTGTAAATGCTATATAAGCTTCGCATTCTTGTAATCCTAATTTGCCAGAAGAGGATGAAATATTGTGTATGTATTCACAAAGCATAAAATTACACAGGAAATGTAATCAGTATTAATAAGAGATCAGTGAAACCTTATTAGATATGTTTTGATTGTGTAATGTTTGGATTAACAACACTATGTACGACATCAACGAATTAATGAAGGAATAACTGCTAGGAATAGTTGCAAAATTTCCTTTAATTTACGCATTAATATACATTAGGATCTGTATTCCTGGAGACACGTAACAGATGGGGGGGGGTGTTCAAGTTTGCTTTATCATGAATAAAAGAAATATACAATCCCAAGCACAACCGTATCCAGTACAACACCAACAGCAATTAGTATGTCCGTATTAATGAAGGGACCATTTAGAAATAGAAGCCAAATCTATCTCATATTGTATTAAATTGATTTAAAAAGCGAGCGAAACATCAAATGATATAGCTCGGGTAACTGTATCTCAAAAAAAAAAAAGAATAATAATGGTAAGATGGGCACAGCAAGGGTATATTTATCAGGGTTGACCAAGGGTAAACAATAACAACAAGTACAGGACCCAACATGTTTTAATCAATTAGTTGTTCTGTGCCGTAAATCTCCCCTACAGTGATAATACGGTCTAATGGTCAGGGATTGGTTATCTCTGGTTCCATTATCTCTAAAGCAAGTAATCAATGAGCTCATGCGCAAAGAAGCATACACTGCGCAAGATAAGTAATGTTTTTGAAAACCGCATACGCATACACACACAATGAAACGTACACGCCCATAGTAGCTTTGATATGTTAAAAGGGGAATACACCCACACACTCATGCCTACATACATATATATAAAACTTACTTGGAAGGGGATGCGTGGCATTCAATCATATAATAATAATAATAATAATAATAATAATATAATAATAATAATAATAATAATAACAATGTATACATACATACATACATATATACATATATATATATGTATATATATATATATATATAATATATATATATATACATATATATACATATGAATGTGTACAGGTGTGTGTGTGTATGCGTGTGTACATGAATCTGTGTGCTATATATATGTATGTATGTATGTATATATATATATATATATATATATACCACACACACACGCACTTATGTATACTTATGCATACATATATATATGTATATACACATATATTCGTATGTATAAAAGTGTATGTACACACACACATACACTCACAAAAACACATACAATTACACAAACACACGCACATATATCTGTATATGTGTTTTTGTGTGTGTGTTTATAAATGGGTTTTTAAGACTTTTACTTTTAGACGAGTCATGTATAACACTTCAATTTTTACCTAATACAAGTTTTTATATAACTTATTTCTCAGCTAGATCAATAAGTAGGCTATAGAAGGAGAAATAGTTGTGCCAGTTAAGCCGACCAAATAATAATTACCATATTAATGCTATTTCGAAAACATTCATCAATTTATTACGTATAGAGCACTTAAAAACGAAAACCACTTAAATCTAGGACTGTGGATTATTGGAATCGGTAGAACTACGAATAAAACACATTGTGGTATTGAATTACATTACTTTACGTTCTGAAATCCCATCCCGCAAGGCCCGATTAAATAAATCACAGCGGGATAATAGCATATTAGTATGGAAGCTTTTGAGAAATTCTAGACATTGAAAACATTAATTGTTTGAACCAGATATAATGCAACAATGAGAGAGTTTTTTTTCCAAGGTTGATCCTCAATATAGGAATATGATTAAAATCTCTCCGAAATGAAACTCTGTCCTGTAAAGAAAGGCGTTAGATAAGGAATATTTAGATATAAAATTTCTGAACGATGGACTAGAATGTCATCTTGTGAGCTTGATCGGTCTTTGATCTAAGAAGGACTATGCTAATGGTTTATAATTTAGGCACACGTCCATCAGTTTTGAGGATTCCGGTACTTGATTGTTACTTTGTTATTCAGCCCGAAACGATGAAAGGCTCAGATCGCAAAGAGCAGGAAGAAATATTGCAGACTATACTCTCAAAACTCTAACGATATTGCCAATAAAAAAGATCAACAACAACAACAATGACAGGATGTCTGTATCGATTCCTTTCTTAAGTTATATCCTTGTCTGTTTCTTGTTTACTTATTTGGTAAAGGCTGCTTCTTCATTGCAGATTAAGTGAACAACGGAATAAAATGTCTTCTTTCTGTTGGCATTTAAGCTTTTCAGTATACTATAATAGCATTAAATTTTCAATCTAGCATTATATTCGCTTATTATTTAGATCTGTTGTAGGAAGCTCAGACGTATGAGATGCAAATTCGGTTGCTAACCACAAAAGCAGGAATCGAACTTACGATGGGGTGTCGGAAAGTAATCGGAAACATATTCTGTGGGACAATCCCGCTGTAGTTCGGGCTTCAGCCGCTTGAAGCCGCATGATGCAACCCTCAGGCATCAGTCTGCCGACCGGCGTCATCTTACTGCCAAGTGGTACATGTTAATTTTGCAGTTCTTCTCCCATATTCATCGATTTTTGCGATGGTTGAAACGAAGGAAAACTGGGCTTCTGTTTTGTACTTGAGAAAACTACGGCCAGAACAGTTTTCATGCTTCAAACATATTACAAGGACGTTGTCATGAGCAAAACATAAGTTTACGAGTGGTTTCTTCGCTTTAGGGATGGTTACTTGTCGCTTGAATTTCAACCTCGTTCAGGACGACCGTCGACCTCATGAAAACATGAAAATTCATGAACTGATACTGGACGACCGTTACCGAAGAATTGACGAACTTGTGGATATGACTTGTATTTCCAGGAACTCCTATCAACGAATTTTGCACCAGGGATTGCAAAAGAAGAGAACTGCAGAAAAAGTTGTGCCTCTCTTGCTTACGGAAGAACAAAAGCAGAATGCGAGTCGTAAACTGAAAGAACAGTTGGAAGTTGATCCGGTTCTTTTCCCGAAGGTTATTGCTTCTGACGAAAGCTGGTGCTACGGAATTTGCAGATGTAGAAAAGGTGAAGAAAAAAACAGGGAGGCGTTAAATGGTGTCGCTTTGCAAGGGTTCCAGGACTGCTTCGAACAGTGGAAAATGTGTCTGGACCGATGCGTAGCTTCAAATGGAGAATTCTGTGAAGGCGATAAAATTCCTGGTTCTTTTGGGTACCCCCACGTAGTTCTGGTTTCGAGCCCACTGCACGTATCTAAACAAGTGTCTTCTGCTATGGTTCCGAATTCACCAAAGCCGCCTGCGTAGAGCTGGGTGAACGACGATAGTGCAGAGGTGTATTGGCATGTGGATTTCACTAGTTTGTTAGTTAACTCAGGTCTTGTGATTCACTCAAAATATGAGCTCTTTTCCAAATGAAATAGAGAATGTTTTCCAAAAACGACTTAATTACTCTTGATATTTTATTTCGGTGTTGATCTCTAATATTAGCATGGATTCCGCTTTAGTTTTCTTGGACCCTAATACGTTACACACGGGACAAGTAGAAACATGTCTTTATTAAGGACATCTGTATTTGACATGTTATTAGGAGTCAATATTTGCTTAAACTTAGACTTGTTACTCGTTTGAAAATCCATGTGTCTATGAAAGGTTCAATCTGTTCATTGTCCAATAGTCATATCTCGTTACCTTTGCAACAATGCCAAATTTGGAAATTTACAAACCTCTTGAAATATGTTCTGTTTTTAACAGACAAAGGCAGAGAGATAGTCCATTATTTTGATGATGTTGCTCTCGTTTCTGCTTTTCAAGGACAAAAATATTTCCGAAAAGATGTAACAATACATTTATTTCTTGACCTAAACATTGGATATGTTGATTGTATCTTTTTTCAAAAGTATTATCAGTTAACCGACTTCACGACGATTCAATATCTGCTTTGCTTACAATGTCTTTTGACAGTTATTATGAATAAAGGGTCATCTTATCCAGCCTTTCGCTGCAATTGCGTTGAAGAGGAGTATTTTGTTTAGTGCTTAGAGATAGATTTTTAGTCGTGGTCAGAATCCTGCAAGCCAATCATACCCAGACTATTATAGACAGTCTTAACATGATTTTTGCTGAAAATTTCACACTTATGTGAAATAGGAAAGAGTGTATTCATTAATCTAAAGCAAGTTCGAAGGCAATCTTTAGTAACATTTAAACAGTCTTTATCCGAGATAATCTATTCAGTTTTTGCTCACGTACACACACACACACACACACACACACACACACACGCGCGCGCGCAACACACGTACACACATATACATATACACACACACGTCTATGTGTGCGCTCGTGCGTGTGTGTATATTTGTGTGTGTGTCTTTGTAATTGTCTCGTTATTTGCCAAGTGTTTTTGTGAAACTTAGGTGGGATTGATACATACATAGATGTATACATAAATACATATATACATTAATATACATATATATATATATATGTATATATATAATATATATATATATATATATATATATATATATATATATATATATATATACATACGTATACTCCTAATATATGTATATATTCTCATTATATCTTCATGTGTGTATGTGTTTGTGTATGGTGTCTAGCGCACGCTTGTTCTTGTTTATGTACTTGTGCGTGTTTGCTTAGAATGTATTAGAGTGTATTTCTGTAAGGTTGGTCTTTCTTTAGTTTTCGACTAGTCATGTATAACTAATCCAGTCTGTTTAATATATCTCATTATATTTTCCAGTGAGATCAATAAGTAGAGAAATATCGAGGGAAAAAAACAATCTGCGTGTGAATTAATCCAACCAAATAATAATTAGCATGTTCGTAGTATTTCGAAAACCATTCACTTATCCACATACTATAAACCACTTAACTACAAAACCATTCAAAATCGCTACGGTTTTGGTTTCGATAGATTGCTTACAGGCTCCATAGAACTAATAACGTATTTGCAGTAATTTTCTAGTGACACGAAATCTTTTTACTTCCTATTGCTAAGGGGGTTTTCTTTCTCTGTCTCGTCTACACATTATTTAACCATTCTTCCGGACTATCGAATCTACTTTACAGATTTGGAGATCCACTTAGAAAATTGGTATTCCTCCTGTCTCTAATTAACTTTACAAGTAGATTTCTTCTTCAACATTATATTTTTTCC
Source organism: Octopus sinensis (assembly GCF_006345805.1). Taxonomy (NCBI): domain Eukaryota; kingdom Metazoa; phylum Mollusca; class Cephalopoda; order Octopoda; family Octopodidae; genus Octopus; species Octopus sinensis. The sequence goes on along the minus strand of NC_043002.1, from coordinate 27,556,373 downwards.
ACTATCTAATTTAGTTCTATTGATGCGTGCAATATCATGTGGTTAAGAAGTTCGCTCCACAATCATAAGTTTGCTTGTACGTTCGATTCCTCTGGGAAGCACTTTGAATAAATGTCGTCTTCCACAATCAGTCTGCCATTTAGCAAATATTAAAAAAAAATCAAATTAGGCAAGAATTGCGACCAAACTAGTTGCGTATGTGTTTGTGTGAGTGCGTGTATGTTTGTGTCTATGTGTCTGCGTGTTGATGGGCAGTTGATTTGCTGTAGATGTGTGTATGAGTGTGAGTGTAAATAAATGCACATACAGACGTATAAAAACGCAAACGTACACCCACCACACATATATAGACCGATATGCTGGTAGTTATTTAGCACAGCCATGACTGTGATGCCAACTCTTCTATATGTGTTGGGCAGTATTTGGAGTTGTTGGGCGGTATTCGGAGCTGTTGGGCAGTATTTTGAGCTGTTGAGCAGTATTTTGAGCTGTTGGGTGGTATTTGAGCTATTGGATTGTATTTTGAGCTGCTGGGCAGTATTTTGAGCTGTTGGGTGATATTTTGAGCTGTTGGGCGGTATTTTGAGCTGCTGGGCGATATTTTGAGCTGTTGGGCGGTATTTTGAGCAAATGCTTTCTGCTATATATTTAGGTTGTAAAGTAACATTTTACTGAATTATAGTAGGCTGAAAGTGTGTAGAACGCAGTTACATGTATGTATATGTGTGTATATATGTGTACGTATATGTATGTTTGTATGCAGGCTCAGCTGTGTGGCAAGAATTTGCTTTCCAACCACATGCTTATAGGTTCAGTCACACTGCGTGGCACCTTAGGTAAGTTTCTTCTACGGTAAAACCTGGCTGACCATAGCCTTGTGAGTGTATCTGGAAGACGGAAACTGAAAGAAGCCCGCCATATGTGCGCATGTGTGTGTTTTGTGTCTGTGACTGTCCTTCACCACCGTTTGCCAACATTTGTTGGTGTGTTTACGTCCACGTAACTTAGCGGTTCAGCGAAAGAGCTCCATAAAATAAGTACCAGGCTTAAAAACAATAAGTGCTGGGGTCGATTCATTCGACTAGAAATCCTTCCCGTCGATGCCCCAGCATGGCTGTAGGCTAATAACTAAAAAATGTAAAAGATAACGGCTACAAAGTATGTACGTATTTATATATACATGTACGCATGCATAACCCTTACATACATACAAACACACAGACACATACACAGATGCATAGAGTTGGTAACTAGTGCTCCTTTATTGATACCAAGGAGCATGGTCAAGCCATTTGGAAATAGGAAGTTATATTGAGAAATCTAATTGTTAGCACCGTTTATTCCATCTTGTTCGTCTAAGAGGTCTGTGTATATAAGTGCGTGAATGTGCTTTGTTTTTGCGTGTCCACGTATGTGTGTGAGGTGTGTGCCTGTATGCGTGAGTATGGAGGTATGTGCGTGAGACGTTTAGCATATCCCAGTTAGTTCAGAAATAAATATCTGTTGTAGAAACTGTGTTAGATAAAAAATTTAATCACGTCGGTTATATTTCTGCTTTCAAATCTTGTTAGCGTAAAGTAATTACGACTACGTTGCTACAGAATTTTAAGAAACATACTCTGTAGTAGAGACTAATCGCTTGAATCAGATAAATTGCAGTTTAGAAGAGAATTTCTATGTTGGCACTTGTCTTCATCGAGTCAGCAGTTAAATTTGCTTTAGCACATAACTTGGCTGTCATAGGAAGGAAAGGTTCATATAGGATAATTACATAATAACTATTATATAACTAGATACAGATTAACTAAATAAAAGCTGGGAGTTCGATATTGGCAGACCTACGGTCTAACCAGCTCTGTGATCAAATATAACGTCGGCCTATACAACAGCAAAAAGACAAAAAGCAACGTTTGAATCCATCAAGTTCTGATGTTTGTTATATGGCCTAAAGACTCAATAAAACTAATAAACTCTGTACAGTAATTTTTATGGTGAGATATATTTAGTTTGATTCTTTTGTTAAGAAATGGCTTTCCTGCCTGTCACCTGTAAATGTTTGAACCACTCTCACAGACGAATTCTAAATATTTTGGTGAACTACTTCATAAAATTGGCATTACTTCGGTCTCCAATTAATTCTTCAAGTAGGTTCTGCCTCAAGAATTTTCTTCCGCTAAGTAATTAGATGTTACAGATTCTAAAATCGCCTAAGCTGCTAGAAATAGAAGCAAAATCACCCCATTGTGAGTAAGAGCATCAATACAGAAAGATAAATATATGTAGCACATTTTCTTACATCGGCTTAGGAGAAAACCTCATTTAAATGTCAATTATTCCCAATACTTCTATGGTATCCAACATATCAACTAAGAGAAAAGAAAAACCCGTATCATTCTCAAAGCATATCTGGCAGACGACATATAAACCACATTAATCTCTAAATTATAGAATTAATGGTCGGCCAAGAAATGCCACGCTATAATGCATGCGACACTGATAATGACTAGAAAAGCTGAGATAATGTCTATTTGCAGACACATGATGAGATTATAATTTAAGAAGAACCCGAGGTCAAAACCAAATACGCTCATAAAGACGCACACACAAATGCACAAACACCGTAATATTATAAAAATATATGCATATATTGTATAAACATACACATACATATATATATTGCATATATATACATATATCACATACATATATGTATGTATATATATATATATATATATATACACCCACACAGATATCCGTGTTTGTATTATTGTATATAGAAGAATATATTGATCTGTAAAATTCCAACTCAGTTTGAATTTTACGTTTTATTATTTGCAATTTTATAATATTGAAATAAACTTAGTGGTAACATTCGTTACGCAATCATCAGGTTTATGTAGTGACAGTCGTTTCTGCAATTAGCAACTGACAATTAATGCTTGGCAATTTCGTAATAATCCTTATTATTATTGTTGACAAAGCGGTGAACTGGCAGAATCGTTAGCGCGCCGGAAGAAATGCTTAGCGGTATTTCGCCCGTCACTACTTTCTGAATTCAAATTCCGCCGATGTCAAATTTACCTTTCATCCTTTCAGGGTCGATAAGATAAATACCAGTTCAACACTGGGGTCGATGTAATCAAATCATCATCTCCCCCAAAATCGCTGCTCTTGTGGCAAAGTTTGAAATCATTATTATTGTTGAGAGAGAGAGGGGGAGAAAGAGGGAGGGGAGAGAGACAAAGGTTTATTTCAATACATTTATTTCTCAAGCCAATCATTCCCCAGGCAACGAAAACGATTGCAGGGTGGAAGGTACACATTAGCCATTCACAAAAACTCTTTAGATTAACTTCCGTTATTAGGTGTCAAAACAACCTTTGTGTGCTTTTGAATGGCTAAAATGTGTCATCAACGCTGGAATTGCTAAAATATAAATACTGGATTCAAAGTTTTGGAAAGAACCAGAACGTTCGGGAGAGGGGCTAAGTCGATTACGTTGACCACAGTGCTCAACTAGCACTTATTTTATTGTCCCCGAAACGATGAAAAGCAAAATCGACCTCGGCGGAATTTGAACACAAAATGTGGGGACAGACGATTCTGGCAGCTCGGCGTGTTTGCTCATATATAAAGATCTTGCAAAAGAAATTGTAAAATGTGAAACCTCAATACTAAAACAATACTTGTTTTCATAGGTGCCCTAGGGATGATAGCAAAAGCAGTTGATTGCTACCTAGCTCAGATACCAGGAAATCCAAAATGGAAGAAATTCAAAAATTCTTCCCTCTCCCTCCCATATTCAATATATACATGTGCAAGTGTATGTATGTACGTATACATGTATACACATGTGCATACATACATACATACATACATACATACATACATACATACATACATACATACATACATACATAAATACATATATATATAAGTTCAGCAAAAATTTAGATTCAAATGAATATGGTACTTAATTTAGATGCACCAGAATTTTGAATGGTGTTATCCATAAAAATCCGTGGGGTGATTATAATCAAAATAAGTAACAAGAATGACTACGGTAATTTGGTACGATCGTTTCGTACTACATAATTTTGTTGTATTACAACAGATTTAAGATGCTGAGTAGTCATCAGCCAATTATAGAGGTTTTCCATTAATACAAAAATGTTCAAATCAAGTGGCAACATTATAGAGAAGGTAGATATATAGACAAAGATGTGGATTTAAACGTTAAGAACATATGAGGTAGTAGAGTCCACTGACTGACTAAAATCTTTGTCTATATATCTACCTTCTCTATAATGTTGCCACTTGATATGAAAATTTTTGTATTAATTGAAAACGTGTATAATTGGCTGATGAGTACTCAGCATCTAAAATCTATTGTAATACTTACAACATTTAATAAAATGATGTAGTACGAAACGATCGTACCAAATTACCGGAGTCATTCTTGTTGCTTATTTTGATTATATATATATATATATATATATATATATATATATATATATATATAATATATATATATTATATATATATATATATATAAAAGGAAATGAAGAAAATGCTGACAAATAATTGAAGTAATTTAAGTAATTTAATTAGGTGAAAGTTCTTTTTACCGGTTGCGCATTTGTTATGCTTATCAATATATATATATATATATATTATATATATATATATATATATATATATATATATATATATATATATATGTATATATATATATATATTATATATATATATATATATATATATATATATATATACATATATATATATAATATATATATATATAATATTATATATATATATATACATTCACAGATACACACACGTACGTACGGACGCACGCACATGCGCATTTTTAAAGTATGTTTTTATTTTTATTCTTCATTTTCTGGTTGTTCTTCAATTTCTATTCAACTCATACTAACCGATATAAATGGCATGGCCCCACCCCCACATAATATTGAGACACATACCGTACTCATATACACGCTGATATATCCTGACCTGTACAAATAGAACCCTGTACACGCACACATATTCAAACACATGCGCAAACGTACATACACAAATATACACACGCATGCATACACCCTTACATATAAAAACACCCACTCCACACACACGCCCTCACAATCACTCATACGCAAATATGCATACACACACACACACACACACACTCACTCACAGAAACACAAACACACACACATATATACAAATAACAACTCTGACGCGCACACATATTTGTCATCTCGCACACACATCCCATCATATTCCATATACATACGCACGCTCACACACACGGACACAGTCACACGCACACACACATCCACACAGGCATACATACTCATCCACGCCCTCACACGCACTCATAGGCACATATACACACACATACGTATATAGACACACATACGCGCAAATACACACACATTTACACACGCATATATACACACACACATACAAGCTCATAAGCACATATATATACTCCTATGTACACTGATGCACGCGTACACACACGTGCCTACACGCTCATGCGCAAACGCAAAACCCCACACGTGTCACCACACATCTCTCACGCACACACACGCACATATACCTCCACACACATATGTACATATACTTCCACACACACGACCTCACACAGATACATATGCACATATATACACACACATATATACATACACACACACACACGCAATCGTACATTCCCACTTCGTCATATGCACACATGCAAACACATATACACAAACACAGCCGCCTCTATCCATGCACACAATTTTCACTTCCTACAACTGCATCAAACACCAACTGCCAAACGTGTGCGTTGACTCAAATCCTAATACGTGCATCACTCATTTATACATAAACGCACACACACAAATACTACCACGCACACAGACATAGACACACACACATGCAAGTTATCTTTACACCCTCTTGTCCTTGAAAACCACTTCTTTATCTCTTTCTACTTACAGCCACTTCAGCAACATAACTATATACGTATTGTTGTCTATTTGTCTTCCTTCTTTAAATTTTCTTTTTCCTTTCCGACGAAGTGCTATGCTCGAAACGTCAAATCGATTTCTTTTTACCGAGCGTCAAACAAATACAGACATTCATTGTGTATGTCTTCTTGTCTGCTAATATCTTATTATTGATATATTTGGATTTACTATATATATATATATATATATATATATATATATATATATATATATATATATATATATATATATATATATATATATATACATATACATATACATATATATATGGTACCCAGCATGCAAACATGAAAGAGAAGGTTAGGAAGGAATGTTATAGAAGAGTTCGAGCAGAGTCCTGATGTCTGAGCTGAATGCATATAATAATGTCTTAGCCATAAATTCCTTTGCAGTCCCAGTTGTTCGTTATAGCTTCAATGTGCTTAACTGGAATACCAGTGAAATAATGAAAATTGACAGAAAAACCCGCAAGCTACTGACTTGTAATAAGAAGCACCATCCAAAGGCAGACGTGGATTGTCTTCACCTTCCCAGAGCTCAGGGAGGTCGAGGTTTGATTCAGCTTGACCATATGTACAAAACCACCACAATCGGACTGGTCAAATACCTTGAAACAACCAACGATTGGATGCAAAAACTTGTTGAAAAACATGAAAGACCGTAAAAAACTTCACTCTATTCTGAAAGAGAGCAAAACATTCGCTACTGATCTCTTAGATACCTACCAGATTGATCAGGTTGAAGGAAATGCGCCAACTGCTGCTGCAAAGAAAATAAAATTAATTGCAAAGACAAAAGCACATGAAAAATTAGCTAGCCGATGGGAACAGAAACCTCTGCATGGCAAGTATGTGGCTCGTAGCAAACAAGCTGATGTCGACCAGAAACACACGCGCTAATGGTTACGAAGCTCAGGGCTAAAAACAGAGAGTGATAGTTTCATATTAGCTGCTCAAGACCAAAACTTATTAACCTGGAACTACCAAGCCAATGTGATAAAAAATGGAGCTGACCCAAAATGCCGATTCTGTAACGATGAGATTGAAACTATAGACCACCTAATCTCAGGGTGTAGAGTCTTACCACCTGTAGCATATAGAGCAAGACATGACAGAGATTGGATCAGTATTTACACTGGACAAAATGTTGGCATTATAAAATCAAAACCGCTGACAAATGGTATAAACACTATCCTGAAGCTATGTCGATTCTATGGGACTTCCCCGTACATACAGTCAAAACTATAAAAGCTAATAAACCGGATATTATTATAAGAGATCAGACAAAAAAGGTGTGTTTATTAATTGACATGAGTATTCCTTGCGATCACAATAGAGCGTCGGAAGAATTTGACAAGATAAGTAAATATAAAGACTTGCTAATAGAAGTTTTTAAAATGTGGCATCTCAAGGCGATTACAGCACCAGTGATTGTAAGATATCTAGTAATGCTAAAAAAAAAAAGTGTACTGAAATCTATTTGAAAATGATACCAGGCTTATCATCCCTACAGGAAGTGCAAAAAATCGTGTTAACTGGAACAGCTCATGTACTGAGAAGAGCATTATCGCTGTGAAAACAACATCCATCCATGAATTTATTTATTTATTAATTTTATTAAATACATATTTTACATGTGACTTTGCGTGTGTAATCTGGGAATGCATACAATGAGCTTCTCTGCCCTAGGTGTACGGGAAAACACTCGGCGAGAAACGGAAGAAAATTTGAAGAAAGAAGGAAAAAAAAAATAATAATATTTATACTTCGAATTAAAGCGACATTATCTAAAAAGCTGACTGAGAAATGATGCGCTTAGGCTAGAATCGTACCCACATATCAACGCTAATACGGCTCCTTGCGCATACGATTGAGACAGACAGTCAAATTTTATGTATAAATATTTAACTGTCTAGTTAGTACTACATATAATATTTGTAAACAATCCCGGAGGCTTGATACGCTTTTTCTCCGTAACTTATCAAGCCGCGAGGTTGGTTTACTAATATTGTATGTAGTACTAGACAATTAAGTATCTATACATGAAATTTGACCAAAATTTAGGCGTGATCGTCCGGCTCAATCGGACGCACAAAGAGCCGTATTAGCTTTGATATGTCGGTTCGATTCTAGCCTGAGTAAGATCATCATTTTTCAATAGTTTAGATAAAGTCTCTTTAATTCGGAGTATATAGTATTATTATTATTATGATATAATGTTACATAGTTATTATTGAATAAAAAATCTTTCCTCGTCGCTCTTTCTCCATAGCTTATCAAACCCCCGGTTCATTTTTACAAATATTATACATCCATGCATGCAGCCATCCATCCATCCATATATATATATATAAATATATATATATATATATATATATATATATATATATATATATATATATTGTTGGCATCCTTTTTGTCTCGGGAGACAATGGAGTTGCGCATAAAATAGCCTAGTCCGGATTTAACATTTCCTGCTGTGGCTGTGTAGTCCTATCCTGGACAAACACTCCCTCTGGCAGGTACCGCAAATGTAGCGAAGACTGTTCCTGGCTGGTTGTAATGCCATAGTTTCTTGTTGACGTCTTCTCTTGTCTTTCCATTTCCCCCCATCTCTCTCTGTCACTACTTTGTATTCCCTCTTTTACGGTACGTCGCCAATCTCCACGGTTGCCGGCAACTGCTTCCCAACCGCTAATATTGATGTTGCAGGCCTTCACGTCCCTTTTGCAAACATCCTTGTAACGTAAGAACGGTCTACCCACAGAACTAGTACCCCTAGCAAGCTCTCCGTCGAGTATGTCCTTGGGGATTCTGCCATCTTTCATACGGCTACTGCTGATAGTGATATTGCTGCTGCTACTACAACTGCTGCTGCTGCTGATAATGATGATGAATATATATAAGACAAACGTAGGAAAAAGAATGAAAAATCTAATAATAATTTAACATTACTATATATATATATATATATATATATATATATATATATATATACATACATACATACATACATACATACACTTATGTATGTATTCCTGTATACAAATATATTTATGCGTTAAAAATATTACTCTGCTGTAGTTGAAGATCTAATATATATATATTTTCTTTGTTTTACAGTTATCGATGGAATAATTTCCATGAATTTCCGACTCCGTGGAGCAGGTATGATGTTCAAAATAATTTTCTTTGACGAGAAGTTTGAATTATGTTTTGTGCTCTTTTATTCCCGAATTCACTAATATCTTAAACAAAACCATTATTATACTGCACAGACATATGCTCGACCTCGTTTTTATTTTTCTTATGCGCCCTTTTCAAGCTTAGCCAGGCTCATGGGCCCAGTTTCCCGGCTTCAGTGGCGTATGTATTCCTCGCAGCTGGACAGGACGACAGTCCATCGCAGCGTTACTCAAGAAGAAAGAGTGGGGCGAAAGAGTACAACAGGGGTCGCTACCACCCCCTGCCGGACCTCCTGAAGCTTCAGGTGTTTTCGCTCAATAAACACACACCATGCCCGGTCTGGGAATCGAAACCGCGATCCTCCGACCGCGAATACGCTGACCTAACCACTGGGCCATTGCTCCTCTACAGCGCTCGTTTACAATTATTCTATTTATCTGCCCACACTCGTATACGAACAGAGACATAGAAAGATACAAACACTTACATACACACAGATATAGATTGATGGCCCTCCGTTTTTCTCTACAATATGTATTTAATTATTCGTTCAACGAACTTACCTGTTCATTGAATCAGTGCTCAATCCCACCGGTATTAACTTCGCTTTTTATTTTTTCAAAATCGATAAAAACGTACGATCCAAGACGGTGGTTTCGTGGAACTGTATGACCGTGAAGTTGAATACCGTTGCGTACTTTTCCGAGTTCAAATCCTGCTTAAAAGCGAGGTGTTTCATACAGTCTCTATCAGCCGGTTTCAATACGAAAGTAATTTAGCTTTCAATTTCGCGAATAACGCTACATCAGCAGCCAGTTTATTAGCATTAAATATTTCACCGCATAGGCTATAACCGGTTTCTAGCATTTATCATGTAATGCTATAAACTAAAGATTTTACATTAATATTTTAATGTCACACTGCTCTTATTTTTCCTTTATCAATATTTGTGAAAGAAAAAAGGTGGAAGCACAATTATATTATTTTCTCTTCACCTACCCTTCTCCCATACCACTATAACGCTCCAGGGCAATATGGTGATTAGAATATGCTGAAATAAACATTACTTCATGTATGGCTGTTTCTAAATTGCAAGGCCCATTCAGCTGGTTTGTATTAGAATTTCTCCATGAATAGCGGGTTTCAGTAAAGTTGGGAGGCTAATGTGATATATTTTCCTTCATAATTGCAGTATCTATCTATCTATCTATCTATCTATCTATCTATCTATCTATCTATCTATCTATCTATCTATCTATCTATCTATCTATCTATCTATCTATCTATCTATCTATCTATCTATCTATCTATCTATCTATCTATCTATATCTATCTCTATCTCCCTCTCTATCTCTCCCTATCTCTCTCTCTCTATCTCTCTATCTATCAATCTCTCTCTATCTATCCATATATCTCTCTATATATGCCTCTCTATCTATATATCTCTATCTATCTATATATCTATCTGTTTGTCTGTCTATCAACCTGTGCTCCCCCCGTGTGTGTTTGTACAGGGTGTTCCAGAAAGATTTGTCCACTGATATTTCTTAATTATTCAAACTAAACTTAATGAAGAATAATGAGATTTGGTATACACGTTCTAATACAAATTGTCCTTCCATTGCAGTAATTATATTTCAAAATGACCGTCTTTCGCCTTGATCGTAGCCTGCAAACGAGCGGTCACTGAGTTCCACGAATGCCCTATCACCTCTTCATCTAACTTCGTCCATGAAAATAGAGGGGCTTTCTTCAGATCTGACACATTTGAATAGGAGCGAGGAGAAACATAATTCTCTGAGAAGGGCTAATTAGCGAAGTCCATGGATTGATGTCTGGACTTGAGGGAGGCCATATTGTCTTGTTCCAAAACCAATTGAATTGCTCTTTGAAATACCTCTGTGACAACTGGATATTTGGCCTCGCATTGAGTGATGATGTAATGGTAACTAAATGTTTCTCATGCAACATTTCCACATAAAGGTCACTGATGACCTTGACACCAGCATCGAAGAAGATCAAGGGAACCTCGAACCCATCAGAGGATTAGGCGACTGCGGCCCACACCACGGGTGAAGTTGGCTTCTAACGGCCTAAAGGACACCTGCTACCTTCGAGCACTTCTCCTGCATTATGTGCATAAAGCCTGCCATTTTCCCTGTTGGGAGCTGCTTCCACGGTGAAGATTTTCTCGTGGGACTAGATCAAATCTTAGTTAGCAGCGCTTTTTATCTCAGCTAACGTGGCTTTACCCCTGTCGAGCCGTTTCTTTTTGATATCTGCTGAAATCAACTGCTAAAATTGTTTCCTGTATGCAGTAAGATTTAAATCCCCTATAAAAATTCTGTGCATTGACGATTTCGAAATATCAAGACATTTTGAAGTTGTTCTTGTACTCTTGCGGGGATTTCGGTGCATTCGCTTGTTCCCAACTTCAACAGGTTGTTTGGTACGAATTGATCGTTTCCTACCAGGAATTGGCTTTCTAGAGGCAGTAGCGTACTCCATATATTATTTCCAGGAATTGAACCCTGTTTTACGACATATTCAACTGCGTTGTTATGTGCTTGTTGCTCACACTCCAGCTGTTTTCAAAGCGACAATCTGGACACGTTTGTTTTTGACGCCATGATTGTTTATAAACCTGTTATAGACAAATGAAACAAAAAACACATGAACAAAGGACATATGCAAATCTTTATATAAAATGTAGATAATCTTACTTGAACCAACACTCTTTAGAAATAGTTTAAACATGGGTAAATCTTTCTGGGACGCACTTAATAAGTGTGTATGCATTTCTTTTTGTGTATGTGTGTCCATTACTGTGTTGACGTGCGTCTGTCTGTCTGTCTGTCTGTCTGTCTGTCTCTCTCTCTCTCTCTCTCTCTCTCTCTCTCTCTCTCTCTATATATATATATATATATTATATATATATATATATGTATATATATATGTATATGTGTGAGTGTGTGTGTGTGTTCGTAATTATGAAAGTGAGAGGAAAAAGAGAAAATGAAGAAAAGGACTTTGTGTCTTATACAAATAACTGCTAATTTAAGACATCTTAAAGAAATGTGTTGTGATATTAATTTTCTGCGAGTTACGACTTTTTACGATGAAACTAAACAGAAATATTTGATAAACAAAGATCGCTAAACTAAGTTCTAAACAAAGTACTGGCATGGCCCAAGAATGAACGCAATCCACCTACAGAAACGAACGAGAAACGAAAATACATTAAAATTATCAGGAGGTAAATTAAATTCCTAATAATGAGTCTCCATCGCACATCTTCATAAGAGTTATACTTGACGCTCATGAATATTCTTCTCATTACCTGTTTTCTTGCAATTGATTAAAAAATTCTTTATGGATCATTGCATTTAGTCTGTGAGCAACATCGACCTTTGTGAATTTTATTCATAGAGAAAGTACATTTATAAAATAATAAATATTCACCTTTTTAATTAATTAAAGCATTGCTATCAATCATTGCAATTTGTACTAGAAATTTTCATCGAATTTTTTTAAATCGATTGACTAATTTTATAGAACAAAATAATCGATCGAAAATATTTTTCATAATTTCTCGTATTTCTTAATATTTGGTGGGATAAAACTTTACATCGTTTTGTTGAAATATGTTAATATTTCTTCTCACTCACTGTCAGTAAGTCACTCAGTCAGTCAGTCAGTCAGTCAGTCAGTCAGTCACTCACTCACTCACTCATTCACTCTTTCTATATCTATCTATCTCACCTGATTTTGCATACATACATAAACACATACACATATATATATATATATGTATGTACACACACACACACGCACACGCACACACACACACACACACACATACACACACACACACACACACACACATACACACACACACCACACACACACACACACACGCAAGTACAACAAATAAAAACCTTACAACAAATTTCACTGTTCAGTTTTCCACTGAGTTTCGCGTTGCCGCTTTTTCAAAACGTTTCGTGTTTATTTTCTCAAAAAATGGAGGTTGTGTAGATTAAGACCATAATTAACAGATCTTCCTGTCCTTTCTTTTACCCAAAGCAGGAACCTTTCAAGACTCCCTAATGTATGATAGGAAAGAAAAGTAATTTAATAGCACAGGACATGGGCACAAAAAAGAGACGGTGTAAACTGAAGTAATAAAATTGAAATACAGATAGAAAGAGAATGCAGTTAGGAATGCAACAGTTTTAATATATACTCCTCAGTATTTCCTGAGGTGATACAGTAGATGAGTACAGATAATCCTAAAATGGTTGTCATTACTGCAGTTTTGTGTGTAGGGCCTAGGACATGTGCCCTTCTTTGGCGTTAAGAAAAAATTGCAATTGACCAATTTCAGCCGCATTCGATATCTTATTTGGGCACAACCTTCTGTTGAACGTCATAATTAGCATCAACTTATACTAATATTATTTACTAAATACTGGTCATTGTTTAACAACTGGGAGTGAAACATTGGAGCTGATAGTAAGCTTTTTACTAATTTTGATAATTAGCTTAATACATCTGGAAACATTAAGTTTAGAGTTACATAAAGCAATTTATACAGCATCATTATCGTTTATTGAGTATGATATGTGTTAACCATTTTTTGTAAGTACTCAAAAACTTAAGAACCCATGTGTAGCCAAACATATTCAAACCTTACCCATAGCATACATATTTTAAATTACATAGTGATTATCAATCTCAAATTGATATTAAAACACTTCTAAAGAAACATATGTGAAATGCATGTAGACAGCAAGTCTCAACTGGAAACAAGGCATTATATCCACTACTCAGCTGTTCTCAAATGCATGATTTATAAAAGGCAGCTTTCTGAAAGTATTTATTTCAATTTATGTATTCTTTCATTTAAATATATTGGTTGAATTTGACTTTTTGTGTATCAGTTGTACGTAAGGTGTCTAAGGTTGCACACAATCTTACGTGAAAAAAAGTTTCTCCAAAATTATGTCCATTCACTACAGTACTATTATATACAGGAAACAAGCTATTTTGCTGACAGAAAATTGCCTGTAGATTAAGCATAAGAAATATACTTGATTTTGAATATTATACAAATAAATTATGTTATTACTTTTGAGAAACATCAGATCACAATACGCTTAAAATTACATTTCAAATTTCTAAATAGAAAAAAATACTTATATGAATACAATACATACAGGTTATTGATCAAAATACTATTATATATACATATATTTACATTATATAATTGGAAATTGAAGACTTTGAATTCAAAATAATTTTGAAAAGATATCAGACTCTTATTGAAAGCAGAGATATTGAATGATATATAAAAATATGGTGAAACTTGTCGCTATCTTACTGATTCTGGTATATAAATAAAATGGACTGTATTAGTAGCAAAAGTAACACATAAGTATAGAGTGCTCAACGGCTTTTCCTATGTTAAGACCGGAGAGGAAGTTCTGCCACATTCCTGAGTCTAAATATCATAAATATCACTGTATAAATTATATAGTGATATAAAAAGATATATATCACTTTTCTGATTCTTTCCACTTCCGAAGGCCTTTTATAGCATAAACAAGCTGTCAACATTTTAAATGGAATTTAAGTCTATAAAGCACTTTTTCGAGTACATGCCTGTCCTCAAAATCCTTTGCAATGAAGAGTAATAATGCACAATCTGGATAAACCTATATAAAATATAACCAGTATGTCTTTCTTTTCTTCTTATAACGAAGTTTCTCTATTTTCACATTAATATCATTATCCGCTTCATCTAAAATTTCGTCAATATAAAATTAACAACCTGATCTAAAACCACTGTCTCCGTTTTTCTCTAATATCACTGCAAATTAAAAATAACACCTTGATATAGAATCACTTTGTTTTTACTTGCTGAGTCTGGTGGAAGAGAAATACCAATAAATTTTGCAGGCCTTTAGAGACCGATGGAATTGATGTCTTTACTGTTCAGTTAAGATTGTTGCAGGTAAACACCTACAGGAACGATATGAGCAGAGAAACGATCCTATCATTGATGACCGAAGTTCTTGAGAGGAAGGATTAGGTATTGTGGTTAGTGTGTGACTAGGGATTGGGACGTCGCAAAAGTGGATAGAAATGTGTGATGAGAAGGGCAGAGAAGGTACGAGACCAGCCAACTGTAAGAAACAACGGCCACAATAGTAACGACATGAGAAAACAATGAAAAGAGACTACTGGCCTCTTGGCAAGAGACTGCTGCATCTCTTCTGGCAGATACGTTCTATGCATGTCTCTGTGCATAGTAAGCAGAACCATCCCAAATGTGAGAGAACTCAATTGACTTCCTGACTTCTCTGTTGAGTAACACAAATTGTCGAGGTTCTTGATATATTTTCCGGACCTGATGAGATGAGCTAGTTTTTGAGAGGCGGCTCGAGCTATAGCATGGATATACCTTTGGCAAAGGAGATCATTTACCACCGTAATGCTCTTGGGGAATGCCGTAGACCCTTACAGGTGGGGTGGTATGGTATCATAATAATTGTATAAACCAAAACAGTGATGGGAGAATATTTTTTAACTTTGGTAGTCACAAAATAATATACAAGTAATCACAGAAACTACAGAAAAAGCGTAAACTAATTTTGATAGGTACACTAATTTTGTAAACATGTGCATAAATAATTTACTTCTCGTATAGTGTCTTCAGATGCACCAAGACCTAATTTAAAGAACGTTCACAGTCATGGCTAACGAGGCGCAAATAGTAACAAATCTGTGTGGTCCAGACAAAGAGTTCACATTATAGTTTCCGAAAGTATTTACAAATATATGTGTGTCTGTATATATATATATATATATATATATATATTATATATATATATATATATATATATATATAGATCAATAAATGGTGGGGTTATTTGTGTATGAGTGTGTATGTGTGTGTGTGTGTCTGTGTGTGTATACCGATGCTCCTAAAATATACAATTATTTGAAACGACAGACTTTAAACATAATTAAATGAACGAAACTATATTCCACAATTAGGATTCTCTCCCATTCGCATCGCTAATCTAAAATATCAGCATCATAAACGTAACAACACACTCTAAAATCACAGTATCCCGAGACTAGTATCAATATAAAACATGTAAAACAGTAAATTAATTCAACAGTTATCTTCATTCTTAAACACTTGCTTGAAATCTTGTCTGACAGAAGTAACAGATGTGTCTAGCGAAAGCGGTCTTGGTAGTTTCAACGTCTCATTCTTGCAATCGTTTATGGATCTGGGTCTTTTGGTTGACTTCCATTGATAAACGAAAATGTCTGTTTCATGATTTATTTAAACATTAACGCTATTCTCTACAATATAAAAATAGGCTTATCTGAAATCACAATATTATGCCAGTAAAATTTATGTGACGTAATTTTAAAAAACAGCAACTTTATCTAATTTTTCTATTTGCAGTGAAAATAGTGTCATAAAATGTGAATGCTGCAAAGCAAAATTTGAATAATATCCATAAATGTTACATAAATAATTTTAAACTAAACGTTTATAAACTTCTAACTTAATGTTATTGATAAATGCCTCATTTGGAAACATAAGAGAAAACGTATTATCCCGTTGCACAGGAGCAAAGTCAGTTGGTTGGTAAAAATGATTAGAGCTGCTCTAATTAAACTAATATACTTGAAAGCATGAAGTAATATCAGTTCAAGTACTGTAAGATTAACTCATTCTAAGTGGTCACTATTCACAGCAACACCATGAACTTCGACCCTCTAACGTATATATATATATATCTTTATATATAAAAGTCAAGTTGTGTGTCTGTCCCCTACGATTTAGATTCCTAACTACTCCCACATTTTGCGGTGCAGTTTAACCAAAACCGGGTATCTTATAGTCCTGATTCATATCGAGCCCTTCTGGGTATTAGCGCATTTTTTTAATGCATTTTTTTCGATATTATATAAGGGAAGTAACTCTCTAAAAATGCTTATACATTTATTTCCCTTACAAACCGAGCAACGCCGGGCGATACTGCTAGTATATATATATATAAACACTAGATTATGTGAATTAATTGATCATACTACAGAATCTGATATAGAAATGAAATTCCTGCTATTCCTGAGAGTATTTCCTTCACCTTCTACGAAAAGCGCATGTTTTGGGCGGGAATAACTAACACATTTCCCAATACCAGCCGGTTGCTTCAGCTAACGTGAGTTACAACGTGGTTGATTGCTTGGTTAAGACTAGCTGCCAAACTTCATTCATATATATATAGATATATCTTATAGTTCTTAAACAGGTACATGTTCGGTGATAAATCTCAGATTAGCTATGCATTAAAAATACAGTGGTCAATTAGAAGGCTTTTGGTAACATGTCTGCTAGGTAACGAATTAGAGGAGCAATGACGCAACAGTTACTGAGTTACTGCTTACCATACAAGTAAGCGAATATTTACATAGTTGCTCGACCAACAAGATATAGAAACCGGTTCTCATTTTAGTTATACTAACCCGTGTTTGTGAAGGAAAATAGTGAATAATGTAGCCTCATAATAATCTCAATATAAGACAACAAGAAGTGATGGCTGGAATGCATATAATTATAAATCTACTCAATCAGGGCTCAAGTGGTCCCTTAAGCAGTAAAAAATTAGTGAGCGCTTTTGAATTTGAGGTCAGATCATATCAGAGTAAGAAGTATCAAATTACAAGATACAACACAATGAAATTTTTAATGAAAATCATTGATTATGAAAAAACATCAATATTTAATTCACAGATGAAATTTTTTCTGTATTTCTAAGCAAAGAAATGTTGTTTTCCACCCAAATTTTACATTTCTGTTATTAATTACATAAATGAAATCGCTGAATTGAAATTACATTGCTATTGAATGTAGATGTAATGATATTTTACCAATGTAATTTCATATTACAAAGCAAGAGAGGATATTTTCGATGAAAACGAAATCACAAAAGTGCTCTTGTAATATAGAACAGAAACCTTTTGACTGTTTTAATTAGACGTTGGTTTACAATATACAGTGTCAAGACATAAGTGGAGAGAATTATTAGTGCAATGGCTATGATATTTTAATCTCTATTACAGCCATGCTGGGGCAATGCTGACGCGTCGCTTCCTATCGCTCAGTTATATCGATAACTGTAGTGTTATACACACACACACATACACTCATAGACACCCCCCCACACACACACACACATACACACACATATGTATATTGTGTATAAAGTTACTCAGTCACGTGTTTCTGCAATGGATCCACTGGAGAATGTTTTTTATTCTTGTCTCAATTTGAAAAGTATGTAAAGTAATAATATTCTTTCAGGAGAATTTGGTGGAAGGAATCTGTATTAGAGACTGTCACACTTGTTTAAAGCGCTAAGGCGTAATTTATCTGTATGTGAGTGTTTGTGTGTTTGTGTTTACATATTATATATACATAACAGACATATATATACATAACAGACATATATATACATAAGGATAAAATCGTTAATTTAATTATCGATCTTATCAAGTGGCCAGCATGGGAATAAGAACCTTCAAAGATAATAATTATTATTAATATTATAATTTAGGGTATCTAAGAGATACCTCCACGCTTGAAATAGCAGCCAAAACTTGACTCTAAAACCACATCAAATGTTTATACCGCACCAGGAGAGAAGACAAAAGGGCAAGATGAACTAGCAAAAAATTACTGGATAATTCTTGATCCTGGATTTCTGACTTTGCATAAGAAATGCTTTGCCACTTCAGTGGAATATACACAGATAGTAACATAAATACACACACACATACATACACACACACACACACACACACACAACACACACACACACACACTCACACATTATATATATATATATATATATATTATATATATATATACATTTAAAATACGAATACTTACATATGCGAACTTATACATACAAATATATATATGCACGTATGCACACGACCAGTTTAAATTGCCCGCCTGTAACATACATACATATGTACATATACATATATATATATATGTGTGTGTATTAGATAATATATGTATATGTGTCTGTGCATATCTATATGTGTGTTTATGTTTACTTTTGTCTAAAAAGTCGATGTTTATGCTGTGCCTTTGTATTGCGAAAAAAATGTGATTGGTTTGGAAACATATCGTGAAAACTAGTAGCAAAGTGAAATGATTTTGTGAGCGAGATCATCGCCTAAAATACCTGAAGTTAGCGCTCCAGCATGGCCATAGTATAATGAATGAATCCAGTAAAAAGAAGAATAAAAGACAATTAAGTGTCTGCACTGAAGCATTAAACTCTCCTTTGTACAAACCAATGTAAATTCACTAAAGTTATTCTCGATGTCTTTTACGATGGCATTTAAACTTAGCTTTAATTAATTCAGCATTAGATATAATTTCCTTTGTGAAATAATGAAGTAATCTCCATATATCTAAACGCTTTGGAACAGTTCCTGCTTATGTGGGATAAACAGCCAACAGTCATACTTCCCTAGATTCGACACGATTCAATATCAGAAATCTTTTTTCGAACGTACAATTTAGTACAATAAAATTTTACTTTTAAAGAGACAGCATAAGATTCCACAATCTAGTTTCTGAGAGAAATTAACTAATAATTTATGGGTGTTAGACTGGTATGTCAATCATGTGGTTAATTTATTTCCCACAATTGTCTATTAGGAGCTAACAAAGAAATAGAAACCAAATTTTTCTATATTTCCGCACTGGTCTCCAATGCCCTTTCCTGTGAAAAGTACCAACTTTGATCAAGTTGAACACAAACAATTGACTTGACAGTAGATGACTACAGCAAGATACTGGAGGTGTTACCGATGCTCTTGGTAACGACTCAAGAGGCTTTAACATCAATATTTAAAAATTTGATGCTCGTTACGGTATCTTAAATTTAATAAATCAATTAAATGTGGGTGCAATTTTCACCAGGTGAGCGAATATCGCCGTTACGTCAATAAACCAAAATGTTTGCCAACGTAGAGTGAAATTTTAAATAAGGATAATCATTAAGGAAAACTAATTAAAATAATGAATGAAAAACACATTCTGGCAATAAGTGGTTGTGTGTATTTACACACATACGCACACCTACGCACACAAAAACACATACACATACACACGCACTCACACTCATACAAACACACTCCCTTACACACGCACGCCTTCTCTCTCACACACACATACACATGCATATATGTATGTACATATGCAAACTCACACACGAGCACAACCACGGGTCATGTTCTGTGAATTAGAGGATAGATCTATGATGCCGTGCTTAGCGCGCCAAGCTTATTTCCCCGGAGCTTAGTGCAATCACTCGCATGCCCTTAATATTCCATGATTCCCAAACAGGTATGGGTGAAAGATGCAATCAATGAAGACATGATCTAGTCATCAAGACAATCGCTGAAGTGATCAAGAAGGGTTGCTTTGACAGTAAAAGCATTAACCCTGCATGCAGAAAGTTGATCGTTCTTAAAAAGGGAGAGCAGCCGAGGAAAAGACTAGGGAACAGTACGGATCTTTTATCTCCTACGACAATGGGTAATAAGCGCTGATTTTAATAAATTAATGAAAGTTTCTTCAAATGCTACGCTGGTTTAAACAAAACAGTTGCATTTCGAGTCTCCAGTCCAAACAAACTTCGTATATATGCCAAGATATGAAAATTCTCAGAAAAATTCCAAAAAAACCTTCGTTGTCTGGTCAGTTAGGAGAAGTGGTGATATCAACGATACCTAAGATAATGGAAATATTTGCTATTTTGCTCTCTGTTACATACATACATACATACATACATACATAAATACATACATGCATACATACACACATACATACATACTTATATACGTACATACATACATACATACTTATACGCACACACGCATATATGTATATATATATATATTTGCGTGTGTGCATGTTTGTATGTATCTATATAATATACATACATATATGTTAGGCGCGGCTGTGGTTGTGTGGTAAAAAGTTTGCTTTTCAACCACATGGTTCCAGTTCAGTTCCAATGTGTCCTCTTGGGTAATAAATCTTCCACTATAGCATCGGGCTAACCAAAACCTTTTCGGTGGGGTTCGTAGACGGAGAGTGAAAGCCCAGCGTATATATACATATACATACATACACATACACACATATATATATATATATATACTGGGGTTGATTCTTTTTATTAAAATCCTTTTAGTCGATGCCACATCATGGCCTCAGTGCAATGAGTGAAACAAATAAAATATAATATATATATATATATACAACAGAAGGCAGCCAACCTACTTTTGAGGGTGTAGTATGCCCGACCGTAAGTTCGTGGGATCGTTCCTCGAACGATTTTATTCATTCTTATAGTTGCACTGAGGAAGTTGGGTTGGTGAATTATGTCATTGCTTCCGGTGGTAGTAGAACGTGTAGGAGCAGATGGGGCTGGTCTCTACGTTGAGTATATTGGATACTTTTGGGATCTTATGTATTATGTATATGTGTTAATGAATGTATGCGACTAAATAGGTATGTATGTAATTCATGTTTATGTTATGCTGAGTTACTTTGTGTCTCATAACTATGCATTATAGAGATCGATGAAATAATTACCAGTTTGTCTGTTGTCGATTTGAATGCCTAAATATTTGAAGATTCTACCCATGCATGGCGTCAGTCGAAAACTAACGACAGTAAAAGTCTGTGTAAGCGTATGTGTATGTGGCTTTGTGTTGTGAATGCGTTTTATGATAATGTTCTTGGTATCTTATGTGTACGCATGTTCGGTGTGTGCATCGGTAAATGTAAAAGTATACAATAGCTATATTTCGCATCGATTGGATATTTGTAAAAGTTTATAATGATACTTGAGCTATTTCCTAACAGCTGTTAGCTGTTGACAAGAATAAAATTACCTAAATTGATTATAAAATGTTTCCCATCAAAAGATCTATTTTAGTACTTTGTTACGTAGAATTTAAATGTCATGTTTTTTGTATTGTTTTAATGTGTAGGAAGAGGTTATAATTCACCTTTAAAGTCTCATAGCCGAATACAATACCTGTTCCGCTAAAACTACAGCTAATCGGTAGTTGTAGGATACAGTCACTATTTATATCAAGAAAATATGTCCTTACCTCACCCACTCTATCAAGTAGGATGTCTCCTAGCAAACGCACAAATGTAACAGAGCAAATACTGTGCAATAAAGATTATTCTGTCTTCAAATCTAAAAAAATGCTTCCACCTCCATTCAACTACTAGCTTTCTACAAATCTCAGACAAGAGGCAGTTTACAATACTGCTCCCGCAACTTAGACGGCGTTACTTCTGCACGCTGACACATCCCGGCACTTATCATAAACAATGTTGGAAACGAGAAGACGCTTGACCTACGAGGAAGAGCTACGGGGAACAGATTTCATTGTTGTGTAAAAATGGGAGAGAATACAACACATCTTTGCCAAGAGATTTCTGAGTTTGGTGGGCGATGGCACGCAAATCTGTTCTTTAGATGCAATCGGGTGTGTCTGTTTTGGGAGTAGTACTTTAAATCTGGTCTCGATTGAGTTAAGTCGAGGGGTTTGTAGTAGTAAAGAACTGAAGTATTTTCTAGATTGAAAAGAAAAGTCTAGTCTTTATGACACTGTTATTCTTATTTTGGGTCTGTACGATCGCCAGGAAACGTTTTACTTGATAAAGAAAGAAAATATAAAGCTATCATGAATATATTGGTTGCCTGCTGTTCATGTTTAAAACTGATGTAGCATTATAATTTTTTTATGTTTAATGAATGTGTCATTATACCACTGACTGAGACATGATCAGCCTTATTAGAACCTCACTGCAGGATATTTTCGTGGGTTCTGTTCATAGAGTAAGTGGTATGTCGATGAGACCAAATATATAGCGTAATATAGAATTAAGCGATAGTGTATAAAGAAATAACGGATGTGGTTACTCATTTAAAGTAAGTTTTTCATTCCTGTTTGTCTTTTCTGAAATCTGGAATTGACTGAAGACCTATGGAACAAGACATAGATGTTTTTGAGTCAACGTAATCGATCTTTTGTATCTTGCCTTTTACATTTTTGCTCGATGTTGTTTGAAACGAACGTCAGGTCACTCTGGTTGCAAAAGGAAGCAACTCCCGCAACATGTCTTTGTTCGAAAGGAATATTACTTTCATCATGCGTAGTATAGACATATACATACACTAAAGTACACATTTATATATATATATATATATATATATATATATATATATATATATATATATATGATTGATTGATTGATTCTAGTTTCAGCTTATAAGCTGTGGCCATGCTGGGGCACCGCCATTTATATATATATATATATATATGTATATATATATATATATATATATATATATATATATATAATATATATATATATATATATATATATATGTATATACACACACACACACAGAGAAAGGTATACACCCACGTATGGTCACATGGCGCGCCCGCAACCCCACATACACTCACATTCACACTTACACGCGCACTCACACACACACGCGCGCACACACACTTCTTTTCCTTAACTTAATTAATCCCACATGGCAATTTGAGATATTTAACTCATTTTTGTTCTAATTCTACAAATTATCCTAATCCGTAAATGATCTATGTTTTCTTTCGTGTATGTCTAACTTTTATAACTAGCAATATTCAAGTTAGATGTGTAGTAGATGTACTAATGATGCCCATCAAGTAGAGAGACTTATTTATCTACATTGATATAGAACGACGTATTTATAGGTGTCCTCTTGTCTGAGGAATCAATAAAAAGAAAAACACCATTGTGCTTTCAATAGCATGATAATATCAAAATTATCTCCCCTTCTTATTCAGAGTAGCTTGTAAGTTCCTACTAGTTGTGAGTTTATAATCTCTGGCACAGAAAGAAACAAGGAGAGAAAATAAAGAATGTGTAGTGACTAGGAAGTCAAACCAAATAGTGATAATCAGAAATCATTCAATACGTTCGTTTCATGTTTGAATAATTTATACTATGAAATGTAGCCATTGAGTAAACCTTCTCCAGTTAAAACTTTTCAGGATATTTTGAACCAGTTTAACTGAGAAAGGTTTACGTTATGGATGCTTTTCGTATCATATATTACGCAAACATGAAACGTACGTATTAAATAATTCTGACATCACTACTTGGTTCGTTGTTACAATTAATACGACTCGGTGCCAGTACACATCAGCCAGTCTTCATTATCACAGCTAATACGACTCGATACCATAAGACACTATTCTAACAATGATCTAGAGTAGTTTGCTATATTCAGGCACATATATATGTGCGGTGGGGCTGATTTATTTATCATTTGTAGGTGAGAGAATTATAGGAGGAATATTCTTGTTGCTGGCGAGTAAATAAATAACAATTCAAAACAACATATTTCTCTATATAGAATTTAATTATCTTAATCTGCAGACATATTTTTTCAGCTTTTTCTTTGTGCAAAATGGTCGATAATTAGTTAATTATATTCAAGTAGTTCGAAACGATATAGGTTTAGATGCTAATTGTTTTTCGACAGAAAGAATTCAGTAAAATGATGTTACAAGAAAAATAAAGTAGCTGATACGAATATTTCCCGATGCTCCACGCATGCGCGCGCACACACGCACACATACATACACACACACACCCACATGCTCCTGTTTATGCATGATTGTGTGTGTATATTCTTCCATACATGCATACACACATCTCTCTTTCTCTGTCTATGTATCTATAGGTATATCTGTGTGTGAGAGAGAGAGAGCAATTAAATCTCTGTGTATGTGTGTACACACACAGACACACGCACACACACACATACATACACATATATATATATATGCATTAGAGCATATTCATAGTAAGTTCAAATATAATACTTGTTTATATCATTATTATTTGGAGGAATGTGTAACTTTCGTAAATACCACCCAGTATAGGGGCTCTCAAGCTGAGAGATAATTGAATCCAGTCCCTATAACGGAATTGTTCTCACCGATTTATTATTGGAAGGTAAAAAACAGGTTGCATGCATAAAACTTTTCTTTCTTCTGCTGAACAAATCCGAATTATTTAAAACCATCTCTTTTCAATCTTCAAAAGACACTCTCTGGTGTGGGTAACTGCAAAACACAGCCCCACCCTCAACAAGAAAACAAAAGAAACTCTGTATAATTATTTTGGTGATTGAAAAAGATATAATTCTTCTTTCTAGTTTGGTATAAAGCCAGTAAATTTAGAGGCTGGGGATTAGTCGAATACATCGGATCCGATTTGATGCTGGTACTTCTTTTATCGACCTCAACAGGATGAGAGAAAATGTCGATATGAGTAGCATTTGTACACGAAAAGAAGCCGCAAGATATGTTGCTAATCATTTTGTCCGGCATGGTTGCAATTCTGCCAACTCACCGCTTTGAAAAGAGAATAGTAATAATAATGTCTTTTGATTTAGGAACAATAATTTTGAGTGATGCGAGGTTGTTGATTCTATCAAACTCAATACATGATTAGGACTTTATTTTATACATTCTGGAAAGACCAAAGGCAAAGTTGAATCCGGCAGGTTTTGAACTGAGAACATAAAGATCCGACAGTCATACCAAAAAAGCATTTCTTTCACCGCGTTATTCATTCTGCTTTCCCATGTCAAAACTTCATTATTTAATCCAAATAAATCGATTTAACTTTAAATATTCTTCGTTCTACCTGGCAATGTTTATATCCCAACATAATTAAACATATTCCACATATCTCCAGCTTGACGATAAGTCTACGTTTCCTAGTTGGTTATGTGGACAGTATGTTGTGTACAATCATACAATTAACAGATCTTTTTAAATGGATAGCGTTTAAATGATTCGTTACAAATTGCTCTGAATAGATTTATTAGCAGCGAAATTTCTTTCACTCTACTTACAGGAAGACTTTGTCCATTTCCGGCAGTAAAAGGCAAATTTAAATAGAAGACAGCTTTTAAACAATAATTGGTTTGATACTCTTATAATGCAGTAATATCATTTAATTAATGATAATTAAATAATTTGACATAATTTTATTACATGGAGAGAAAGAAACTATTGAGTTAATGAGGTGAATTAATATTGACATCAAATTATAGGATATGAACGGATACATATTTAATTCAAATATTCTAAATATATAGGTGTTTATGTAAAATTACGCATACAGGCAGACATACTCGCGTACACGCACGATCTCAGATTTATATACATATTCACTCATAAATACACATATGAACAGTGCCACGAGTGCGTGGTTACGAAGTTGGCATATCAGCTAAACGTTATGAGATTGAATCTACTACGCTGAAGCCTGCGTGTTTGTATGTGTCTGGGTGTGACAGGCGTTTGTGTATATATATATATATACATATATATATATATATAGAGAGAGAGAGATAGATAGATACATATATATATATATGTATGCATACATTCATATATACACACACACACACATTCGTACGCACAAGCAACTAAACATGCAGACATATAATGTAATATGTGCTGCAAACTTGTGAAAGTCAGAGATGGGCTCGTTAGGCCAATAATTGCGTATTATTTAGAATTTCTAGACTACTGATTTGACATAAATGATATAGTATGCTCTAAATGTTTGATAGTCTAGCATATTCATATCAGTTTATGAGAGAAAGTGAACACTGTTATAATGACGTTTATTAATATTGATATTGAATTACAGGACAGATGAATGTATGGAACTGTCAATCTTAATCTGAATTACGGTAAATTATGGTAACCTTTTCGAACATTTTAATACACAAGGGCTACCTGGTGCATTACAGAATAGAGGTGATTTAACATCGATTTCTTCCAGCGAGCAATAGTTTTCCTTACAGGAAAAATTGAAATCAATATCTGTTTAACCTATATACAGTCAGAGGTACTTAGATGTATGTATGTATGTATGTATGTATGTATGTATGTATGTATGTATGTATGTATGTATGTATGTAGGTATTTGTGCATGTATGTATGCATGTATTTGTGTATGTTTTTATGTAAGTATGTGTGACATGTATATGCATGCTCTCAATCGTCTGTAGTGCTGTTGTCACCGCAGAGTATCAAACTGGTCGTAGGACTTAAGGCAAACTACTGCCACTACACAAAAAAGAATTCGGTGGTACAGATGACCTACTGGAGGAGGTTAAAAGAACTGAAGCACTACTCTCTAAAGAGAAAGCCTGAAAGATATGCAATACTATACATATGGAAGATCCTGCAAGGTCAAACTCTTAACTATGGAATTTAAAGATACACCAACGACCAAACTAGACGGCAATGGATAGAAGCAAAGATCCCTTCTTCTCCTTCCAGAATAAGGTCACAGTGCTTTAACAGCTTGGCTTTCAAGGATCCACGACTGTTCAATATCTTACCAAACAACTTGAAATATTAATGATGTGTAGTCGTGGAGGTCTTTAAACAACGTCTGGACAAATTTATATCCGAAATACCAGATCTACGCATATCGTGACAGGAGGCACGAAGAAGAGCAGCTCCGCCCAATGCGCTTCTTCACCTGAAATTGTACAGAAAGGAAACCCAAACACACTGAAAGGTGACTCTTCAGCATGGTCTCAGACCCTGGCTAAAACCATTATACGATGTGTGTGCGTGTACGAATTACCGGCTGTTCGTCCATATATGCGTCCATCCAGTAAACGAGGTGTGCGTGTGTACGAATTTAAATGTAATTAATGTTCCACTGCTATTTCTAGTTTCGCAAAAGACTCAAAAGTAGCCAATGATTTCTTTCAAAGCTGTTGCTTTTGCTGTTTGTTTTGTTTGTAATTTATAAAATTTCATATTTCTTTAATGAATGTCTGTTGATCAAATTTTCTTATATGCAGTTTCTAAGTCTTATCAGCTTTCAAATTATTTTCGACCTGTAATTTTTCTTCAAAGACAATTAAGAGAAAAATATACATGCAAAAGAAAAAAGCCTGTAAAACTTCATTAACACGATGTTTTTAAATTATTGCTGTCATATATATGTACATATACATATAAATACGCACATACATACATGCGCAGATATATGTGTGTGGGAGGGTGTATGTGTCCATGTTCGTGTCTATGTGTGGAAGCGCAGTTTTCTCATAAAATATCTCGCAAGTGGCAAGTAATTACTGAAATACAAAATATGAAATATTCTTCTTTCAAATACGTCGGGTACTGTTTTATCATGAAGATATTGACCAACCGAAATTGGATATTGTTCATCCTGTGCATATATGTGCGAGGGTGTGCATGCACACACACACAGAAACGTGTGTGTGTGTGTCTCTCTGTATACATATATACATATATATGTATATATATATATATATATATATATATATATATATATATATATATATATATATGTATGTATGCATGTATGTATGTATGTATGTATACATATGTGGCCACGTGTTTTTACTCTTTGAACATACGTCTTTTAATTTAAACGGATATTAGGAAAGCAGTTTAGAAATTCAAAAAAATTAGTTGTGGAAACAAGATAGTTTAGGCCTCCTTTGATATAAGAAAATTAACAGAGTGTGTGATAGGATGCGAAATATGTATAGTGACACAATGAAAGTAAATAGAGAAAGGGAGAGACGAAGAAGAAGAAGAAGAAAGAGAGAGAAATAGATAGATAGATAGAAAGATAGATAGAGATGGGGAGAGAGAGAGTGGGGAGAAAGAGATTAAGGTAAATGTTATTTTACTTTTCACTCTGTTAAACACTAGATAAGTAGTCAATCAAAATTAAAATTATCGGTCGCAGCTTCCCTTCTGTAGAATTTAGTTGTAGATGTGTGCGCGTATGTTGGGTGAGAGGTACGTGTGATTGTGCGCTTGTAAGTCTGTGTGTGTGTGTGTGTGTGTGCGTGAGTGGACGATTGAGAGTGTCTAAAAAGCTGGTTAGACATAATTTGCTGCTATTGTTGTGATGACTGTGCAAATTGTTTATAGTATAAGAGTCGTTATCAAAATTGAAAACTTCATTGCAACAGCTGTGGAGATATGTGTGTATGTATGTATATATCCATACATACATGCGTCCATCAATCACTCCATCCATTCATACATAGGTACGTACATACATACATATATACGTATATTCATACACACACACGCGCTCCCCCCACCCGCTTCCCTCCCCATGCCAGATAAAACTTTCTCTGTTCTATCATAACTGTCCGACGAAGAGTCTTGTGAAACTATGAGTAACTATTTCTGAAGTTTTCTTTACGGCGTTAATGTAGTAGTAATTTGCCCTATCCTTTTGATATTCGAGTGATATTTTCTCACCTTGTTTTGCACTTATGTGCTTATTTGTGCATGTGTGTTTGTGTGTGCGCGCGCGTTGTTATTGGTGTCCAAATTCCGCCGAGGTCGACTTTGTCGATAAATTAAGTACTAGTTACGCATTGGGGTCGATGTAATCGACTTAATCCGTCTGTCTGTCCTTGTTTGTCCCCTCTATGTTTAGCCCCTTGTGGGCAATAAAGAAATAGGTATTGGTGTTTGTATGTTTCTGTGTGTGTATGGGTGTGTATGGGTGTGTGGTGTGAGCGTGTGTGTGTGCCTGTGTATGTGTGTGCATATCTGTGTGTGTATTTGTGTAAGTGTGT
Organism: Octopus sinensis; assembly: GCF_006345805.1. Lineage (NCBI taxonomy): Eukaryota > Metazoa > Mollusca > Cephalopoda > Octopoda > Octopodidae > Octopus > Octopus sinensis. The sequence goes on along the minus strand of NC_043002.1, from coordinate 27,526,349 downwards.
CTCGTGTGTGTGTGGGTGCGAGTGTGTTGGTTTGTGCGTGTATGTGTGTGCATGTTTGTGTGTGCGTGTGTGTGTATGTGTGTGTGTGCTTGTGCACGTGCGTGTGTGTGTAGCTATAGTTGTAGCAGAAACACTTGTCTGAAATGAGGCGCAATGGGACTGAAGTATGAATTCGTGTGTTTGCCAAGAGAAATTCTTTGCTACATATATACATTCACGTGTAAATGCACGTGTATATTCATGTGCATTTATGTATGTGAATGTCTGTGTGTTTGCGGGCACCTAATATATTAAATTCCGTGCAATACATATACTTCAAGTATACATTATATATTGTATTACGAAGGTAGGAACAACACTACAACTAAGTCGAAAATATATCCCGCGCGGCGGCGAAATAATAGAGTCCTAAACAAATCTTTTTTAGTGTTTTTTCGTCATATTTCCTTGATTTCAAGAGTCGTCTTGGCAAATATTCCATCCTTTCTTTTGTGATTGATACATAAATTACCAATCTTGCGTGTGATCTTCTAATAATTCACATAACCGCATAAATCATATTAATAAAGTTACGAATAATATAGAAAAAATGAAACCTATACCATATGTAAGATTAGATGACCCACAAAATATAAACCACTACGATAAATAAGAAAAACAGCAATAACATCATTTGGATCATAATTCCTTTTGCAAAATATCTAAAATCTAATATTATTAAATCCATTACGAACTTTATTTAAAAAAAACAACTTTAAAACCTCCAAATATGCAAAAATATTTAATAGCAAAATGATCAGATTTGGATTTTCAGTATCTCCAAACCTATTTCAGATCATCTCTTCATTTAACAATAGGAAACAAGACCAATTTTGTAAATAAAAAAACTCCTTCTAATACATATACTAACTCCAATAATTTCATATTTAATAACAACAAGTATCAGAATAACCAAACCTCAATTGTTCCTAATACATATCGACATAACAATACAGTGTACCAACTAATAATTCTACTTGTAATTGTAGAAACCCGAATACTTGTGAGGTAGATGGTAACCGTAAAATGAAAGATGTATACCAAGCAACAATTGCTACCCATAACCTCTCTAAATTTACTTACATCGGATATACACAAAATACATTCAAATTAAGATAAAATAATCATAGATCATCCTTTAATGCCCTAGAAAAGAAAATATCACAGTTCTATCAAAAAAGGAAAAGAAACAATACAGATTATTCGATTTCTTGGAAAATACTCTCTTCAGCTCCATCTAATAGACATAATAAGAATATCTGCAAATTATGCCAAGGAGAAAGTTACAAAATAATGAAAATGAACGGTTTTCTTGTAAATTCGGAAGATGAAAATGTTTTTTCTTGCAGGCATATGTCAAAATTCCTTTTTATTAGTCTTAAATAATCTTTCCACCCCTACCTTAACAAATTTCACCTTATTCCTTCTTATAATTTAGTCTTTTGTATAATACCTCTGTTTACATTATTACTGCCTATGTATGATTTCTATTCTATAATACTTTCTACTTTAATTATCTCACACTACTTGGATATTCATATGTTATTCTACCATTCCCCCATATATTGTATGAAGCTCATTTTATTAATATCAAACCTATACCAAATATTCATTCATCTTCCTTTCTTTCTCATATATTTTTAGACAATTTTAGGACCATTACTTAATATACATTATTTGTATGTAATCTGTTTTTTCACAATATGTACTTAAACTTTTCTCACCTATTCTAAATATTATTATTATTATTAATATTATTATTATTATTATTATTATTATTATTATTATTATTATTATTATTATTATTATTATTATTATTAATATTATTATTATTATTATTATTATTATTATTATTATTATTATTATTATTATTCTTTGTTATTTTTATCATTATTATCATTCTTCTTCTTCTTCTTCTTCTTCTTCTTCTTATTATTATTATTATTATCATTAGTAGTAATAGTAATAGTATCATTATTATTATCATAATCATTATCATAATTAACTATTGCCAATATGTATGATACTTTTTACTTTTTACTATTCATATATGCAAACACCTGTTAATACTTTTTCGGTGACTATTTTGCCATTATATATCTTTTGTATTATACTTTTCACTCGCGTTTCCGTTTCTTCTTTCTGAGTATATTTGTACAGTATGCGTGTGTGTTCATATATATATATATATATATATATATATATAATTAAAAAAAAACTACCTCTCTTAACTATCCCAATATTTATTTCTAAATTTTTAAAAATTATTTTGTGTTTCTTACAAATCTACCTGTATTAACCAAAATCTTTCAGATGATATACGATTATACTTTCAGCAATTCTAAGTGCACAACAATCACTTCCACAAAATGCGCAGAATCAAAGATATAGTTTATTTATCTTTTTGGTTATGCATATAGATAGATTTATAGTATTTCCCCCTTTTTTCTTTTCATTAATATTAATATTATTTTTATTTATCTATCATAATAATAATTATTAGTACTTCTAACGTTTTTCAACTTTATATTTACACCGATTGATATAATAGATTATACATTATATTCTATATTTTACTTATAAAACTAATAAACTTTATACATATGTGTATGTCATATATTATATATATTATACGTATTATTATACATAGCTATATGAATGTACATATGCGTGTATATATCTGTATATGTACAAATGTATATATATATATATATATATATATATATATATATATATATATATATATATATATATATATATATACATACATACATACATATATGCACATATCCTTTTATCTTATTTCGTAGTTTCTGTTCCCTTTAAGTGCGTCAATATACAAAATATATATACATATTTTTACTTTTTCGTACCTATCACTCCATAATAATAACAACACTTTTTCGTACATTCACTTTCACCACTACGTTATATAAGTGAGAAAATTATTTATAAAAATCTCACTGCGGTTTTCTGCCTCTTCTATCCATAACTAGACACTCAGTTTATATTGTAATTTTTTAATAACTAACATATATAACATTAAAATATAGAAACGTGTATTACTTCGAAAAGTCTTTCTTACGAATTTATCTCCCCTACATTGTTACCTTATTCAACCTCTCAAAAAATCTCTTTTATCACAGTACGTGTTTTCCATGGCAAATATTTTCTTTCGCGATTCTGTAATATTAACAACTATCTTTCTTTTTTCAGTCCTTCCTCTTAGTCCTATTCCACACAAACGAATAATAAATCTTTCCTCCATTTTATTAACCTAATAATTACTTTCTCACAACTCAAATTTTTTTCTCTTTTGAAATTCAAGTAATTGATATAAAATTATACTAAATACTTGTATTTCTTATTCCAAGAAATTTTTTAAAACAATTTCTATTTAATATACAACATAATTCATTTTCATTATTTTTATTGTACACCACTCATAACTGTCAAATCATATATAAATTTAAATTTGCTATGCTGTCCCATTGGACGCTTATGTATTTCCACTCACTCACTCACACACATATATTTCTTCTTATCATAAATGCTTTATATGGAATTTAGATCACTTAATTAATTACTTATCATCATATAGAGAGAATGTTTCTTAAACATTTTTCACTTATATTTCCAAATATCCGTTAGCCGCATCAGTTATAGTTCATACACAACTAGACTTAACACTAACTAATCTTTCATAATCATAGTATGAATATCCGAACATGTTATATGACAATCACTCCATCTAGTCTTCTGTAACAATATAATATTCTTTTGATGTATTCTTTTTGATGTATTCTTCATTCGCATTGAGGAGAACGATATGTAATTATAATTATAATTTTTTCCATGTTTCTTACACGTTAATATTACCGTTTGAAACGATCATATGCATGGATTAAAATTTTATAAAACGTTTAACACTTTCTCTTCACCAGCTTTAAAGTTTGTATAGGATACGTTTTCTATAAATGCTCATAACAAACCTTATACTTGTAACTTTCATATTCGAAAAATACTTACAATAATAGGCTACCAATTTAACACGACGAATCTTTATCAGAGATCTAACTTTGGATCCCCCCAAAGTGAAGGATGAAATAGAACTCAGCCTACCTTTTCTCTCTCTTTCTCTCTCTCTCTCTCTCTCTCTCTCTCTCTCTCTCACACACACACACACACACATATATATATGTATGTATGTATGTTTGTATTATGCATGTATGTATATATAAAATTTTCTACACATGATCTCGGGTCACGTTATCTCCCAAACAAGTATAACTCTATTAAAAAGTAATATGCTAGCAAAATAGGCAACTTTGGATGACAGACTGATAGGAAAACTTGCTTTGGAAAGATTTTGCCAAAAGAAAAAATTACGCGAACGATAATGAAAACTTAAATAAAAAATTAGATTCCTTACAAAACAGATGATTGCGTATCGATTCTCTTGATAGTATCGCGAACGCTATTTTATTGTATAATTGGCCACCATCTTTACTTTCTCATGAGACTTTCGCTATAAGTGGTTTATACGTAGAACTCCTGTTATAAAGTATGACTTATAGCGACATATGTTCATTTACTAACGTCAGTTATTCGCCCATTGCTATTTTGGTCCAATGTCTATAAATTCTTCAGTCGATTATATCGATTCTAGAACTTATTCTGCTTCTTTTATAGAAAGCTATCAATCGAATGGCTAATTCCATTTTTGGAACAGAGCGACATAACCACGCGCTAAATTTCCTCGTCACGCCAATTTTCACCAGTATGCTTTTGGTTCTCCATCAAATACGATGTTGGCTGTTTTTCATACATTTGTGGAGAGTGATAATTTATATCCCAATCCTTAAAGTCCACCTTCAGTTGCAGAAGGTCAGTAAATGTTTCTTGACGGACGAATCCTACCTCGGCATATGCATCTCTTTTCATATCTCTCCTGATTTTGCAGCGTCTCTCTCTCCCCTATAAAACCAATACTTCTTGAAAAGTGAGCCGACTTAAATGAAGAGTGTGCAGCGATGTCTCCGTTCTTTGCAAGATTAATTTTGCACCTTTTTAAACTGATTTTAACTGACCTTCAAGACTTCATTTTCTTTTCTATCGAGGCGTTCAGCAAGGTGTATATGGTCGTAAATCATCTTACTTGCAAGACAAATGTCAGCCACGTAAACTCACCGACGTCGTTTGTCAAGCGATGGTGGGGACAGACACACAAACACACACATACATATATACGACTAGCTTCTTTCAGTCACCGTCTACCAAATCCCCTCACAAGGCTTTGGTTGGCCTGAGGCTATAGTAAAAGACACTTGCTCAGAAACATGTGGGTGGTAAGCAAGCTACTTACCACACAGTCACTCTTGGATATCCTTAACGAAGAAAAAGAAATATGGATGAGTGTCAAAAATGCAAATACATATATATATATATATATATATATATATATATATATGTGTGTGTGTGTGTGTGTGTGTATGCGTGTATATATATATAAATATGTTATAATATACATGTATATAATACACACACACATATATATATGCATGTATGAATGTATGTATGTATGTATGTGCATATATATTATATATATATATATAATATATATATATATATATATATATATATATATATATGTGTGTGTGTGTGTGTGTGTGTGTGCGTGTGTGTGTATTATGTGCGATAGTGATCTGTTATCAGAAGCAGGATATGTGAATCATATGAAGTTTATATGAAAATCGAAACCCCCTCTGACATCTCGTCTTACATGTTACAAAATTTGTATGACTATACCTAGACTTAAAAGATATATGCTACTTCGCAAATACAATCCTCTGGAATCGGATTCCAAAGAAACTTGAATACTATCTGTCACTTGTGTTTCAAGCCCTACCAGTCAGCAGCTGGTCTTAAGAGTTACCTGAGGCCCCATCAACATAATGATTGTGCTGAGTGTCGGCGTATGATGTGTGTGTGTGTTGATGGTACGACTATCATCTGTGAAGAGGAAGTAAGCGTCATATATTTATGTAATGATGAAGCAATCATATATATATATATATATAATTTATGGATGATACATGAACGACAATCTTTTGAAAATAACTTAATATCTAATTTTATATATATTGTTGACAAAGGGAATGTTAATCCCGAGAGGTAACATTTATCTCGTTAAACGAGAATGTTCTATGGAACAATACCGAGATAGCTTGTTCAAAAGATAGATATTATCTAACGCAGCATAGTTTGTTTCAATTTCATATATACATATGCCTGCGCGCGCGCGTTTGTGCGTGCGTGAGTGTATGTGTGTGTGCGTGTGATGGTGGATGCACGAAATTGGCATAACGTGAATGGAAAAGGTGTCATGACAATGTGGCAAGAATGATTCACCGGTAGCTTTGTTGAAATTATCGTCTAGAAAGATCAAAAACAGTATGGCTAAATCCCAGAGTGAGTTACTGAGAATAAGCATTGTAAAATCCTGTGGGATTCAATAATTCAGTGTGACCATCAGATTAAACATAAAAAACCTGACATTGCTGTAATGAACAGAAACGAAAAAAAATACATGCCTCATAATTGACAATAGCAGTGAAGAGAAAAAAAGTAAAACTGAATAGCTATGATGAGTTGAGGTGGGAATTACGCAGGTTGTGGGCAATGAAGAGAGTGGGCGTGATAGAAATAGAGATTAAGTGCACTTGGAAGTATCAGAACAGAACTACTAACGTAGTTCAAAAAGATGGGAACGAGTGTAAAGATAGAACATCTATAAAAATCCTCATTGCTTGTAACTTAAAGAATCTTCCGTAAAGGTTCTTGAAGTATGATTAGTAAACAAGTTTCACCTTAAGCTGACACGTTCCATGGTATCCAGCAAAATAAAGCTAAGGTTTTTCATGATAATAATAACAATGATAAACACTCCCAGCAATGACGACATATGAGCATTCAGCTTTTTGCTGAACGATAGCACAAATGATTTGTCTACAGTGATCAAATGTTCGTACCGCACATTAGCTCACTTTCTCCAAATCGACTTTGTCTGAACAGGTGCACGGTGAACCCGCGTCAGGTGTCGACGTGAACGCAGAACAACGTGAGATGAATTATTCTGCTCAAGAACATAAAACATCACCCGGTCTAGGAATTAAAATCTCGATCGCAAAAACAAGAGTGCAACACCCTAACTAATCCATGCACCCTCTGAATAATAATAATAATAATAATAATAATAATAATAATAATAATAATAATAATAATAATGATGATGATGATGATGATGATGATGATGATAGTAATAATACTACTACTACTACTAATAATAATAATCATAATAACAATATCATTTTCTCTTAGTGCGGCTCTTACAATCAACCCATATTCTACCGCAAAGATAAGGGTGCGCAGGAAGAATCATCACCCTTATTGTCCCTTGTGTCATCATCTCATCAATTTTCGCACTAAGCTAGGGCAAGTATGTGACGCCTTAATTAGGCTTCCTTTCGTGCCTTTTCAGGTACTCGGGTTTGGATGCGGAAATGGAATTATGTAATTTTCTGTCTCTGATAAATCTATTATGGTAATAGGTTTTCGCTTTTGTAACAAAATCTGGTCACGTTTGTTTGGTTTGAGTGTACTTATAAGTAGCTAAATCGTTAGCTTGAAATAATGATTACAAGTTAGCAGTGCCTTTGTTAATATCGTATAAACTTGCGCTATTTTTGCTGGTATGTTTTTATATAATGCTGTGTAATATTCTTTTGGTCAAGTTGTTACTATATATTTGTTTCGTTCAGCTTTTTTTTTATCATCATTTAAAATTCTGTTTGTCAGTCTTAAAAGTTTCTTTCGTCTACTCGATAACTCTATTTTTTTCTTCGGGGCATATCTAGTTCTATTTTCTATAATGTTAGTGCCTATTACCATTTCTTCAGTAGAAGCTATATTGAATTAAATATAAACACAAACTTTTCTTCAAAAAAGCTAAATGTCTACAAGGCAAACCTGTATTAAGGGTAAATATACTCTTTCTATGTGAGATTTTCAGTGATATCTTCTAAATACTATAATTACTTTCCTTGTTTTTTTTGTTGTCTAGCCTTGATACTTCAATTAAGTTTTGAGAATATTATAACTAAATTACCACTAAGACAGCTAAATATTACTTCCTTTTTTTTGCTTAAGTATTAATCTATTGCGTCTATAATATTTCTTCCTATCTTTTATTTCCATTTAAGTTTTTTGCTCGCTATTTATTTCATTGTTTCTTCTGATTTCTAATTTTTTTTGCCCAGTTTTCTTATCTCAGTTCTTTTATTATCTCGTATATTATTATTATTATTATTATTATTATTATTATTATTATTATATTATTATTATTATTATTATTATTAATAATAATAATAATAATAATAATAATAATAATAGTATTCCTTCCTCTAAGGTTGTCTTGGTGCTTTTTAAAATCTGAATTTAGTATCAATTCCACTCGTGAATTTGTGTTTAGTCTACACTAATGTTTCTAGTTGCTCTACATCACACTAGATAAAGCAAATAAAATAAAAGAATTAGACCAAAGCCAGACGTACAAATATTTAGATATCAATGAACTAAATACGGTACAACACGCACAAATGAAAGATAAAATAAAAAAAAATAATACTATAGACGAGTTAAATTAATACTGAAAACAGCTCAATGCGAAAAGCAAGATAATAGGTATCAACACTTTGGCCGTCCCAGTTATAAGTCTATCCTTGTACAACAGATCTTTGATTTGTCTTATTGATATCATTGTCCAGTCAGGTGTAATATGTTAGTTAAAATTTCAGCATCACTCAGGAACATAGGTCGGAAAAGTGAAGGCTGCTGGTATATTTCTCCTAGAATGAAAATAGGGTAATTTTTTAAATACCACTATTTGTCTGTGTCAGGTGAATTGTTTGTTGTTTAATCATACTGTGTTGATCGGGTCCATGTGTGATAAACACCTTTGAAAGTATTTTGGTATTCAATCCATGCCATGTTCAGACGTTTCTTTCTCCAACAATTTTCGCTTAGTATCAATCTCTGATTGATCGTTATAGATAAATAAGCTTTGCAGCTTCCATTCTGCTTTTCTAGAAACATGTAACCTTACGCTTTCTAACTCTAAGTTATTTCTAGAGTTACAGCTCTGTAGGATTACAAATATAGACTATGGAGCTGTATATTAAATTATGTTCTTTTTTGGGGTGTGGGAGCATTAAGGTATTTTGGGGTTTTTACATATCCTGGTAATCTACATTCTTTTGCGCTGGAGTTGAAAAACTACTTTGTCCAGTTGTTTAATGATTGTGTCCATTGATCTCCAGAATTTCCTCAGAAATAACATCTTTCCTCTCCTACTTTCTTCTGCTTCTCTTGCTGTTGGTGTTGAATTTATTTCTGTTTTATTTTTACATTCCTACAAAGGTGTTGAAGAAATCGTTTGAGTTGAGTCGATCTCTCTGTTTTTTATGATGAATTGTTGTCAGTTTTTATACCACCAGATTCATCACGGTTTAATTACTGCCTTCTCCTATTCAGGATTTTCAATTTTTGGTATGTTATTTTTCTGTAGTATTCGTATCTACTTCATTCTTTCAGTTGTGTAGTTTGATATCTAATTCAGAGATATTTTTCAGTAGGTTTATTTTTCATGCTGTGTTTTTGACATTCTTATTTCTATTCGAGTCCCCATTTTCTTTTTGAAACCGCAGCTGCTCCTTCATATATTATTTCACTTGAATTGATGATTTTAATAATTGTGTTTGTTTCCCTCAAATCCATGATGTTCAGTTTTGCACTTTTTAAGTTGTTTCTCTTTTATAAAACTATGATGTTCTTTGATAGTATGTAGGAATATCTATTGCTTTCTTCTTTCTTAATTCTTATTTTTTGATTCCACCTCTTAAAATATATATTTCCTTATATTTTCCGAATATTCTATTTTATAAATACTTTTATTTGTACTGTTCTGGTTCAGTTTTTATTGTATAGTATTCTTTTGGTTTTCACAGGTTTCGTGCGTTGTGTTATTTATTTGTTTTGTAAATGCTGAGACTGCCTTAGTGACTTACATACAGAATATTTTCATGGCTAATGTTTCTTCTCTGTTCCTATATTGTTTTGTATTTGTGTTCTTAAATTTACGTCCGAGATATTTCTCCTTTAAATATATTTCTTACATTAAGAATTAAGAGAACACTGGACGTTAATCTCAGTAATTTTCTCGCTTATTAAACGAACCACAGAGATATTTCTAAATATTTACATTTTGTTGTATGCATTAAAAAAAAACAGTTCATCTCAACAAAACCATGCCCTAAAGCAGGCGAAAACTTTGATTTTTGCACGAAAAATACATAGTAGCAGAAAACGAAAGTAAATAAAGCCATTATTAAATAAAATATTAGCTTAAAAAGTAAAAGCTAATTTCAGAATTCTTAGCAGGTATGTTAGCTATATGAAAGACTCACTACACAAAAGAAACAACGCTCACAAGCACGCACACTTGTTACCAAGATTTTAAAATCTATTCACGTCGCTCATAACAGGCTGTCTTCAAACCTCCTCTGCGTCTTCTCAACAAGAACAACAACATCATCAGCAACAGTAACGACTACAAAGCATCGTCAACAATAACAACTTAAAACCACACTGAACAAGAAAATTACCCATGCAATCAGCTTCACTTTGACTGTCTCTAGCGTAATACTTTTTTGATATACACAAAACTCCATCTTAAACGGTCCAGCAGCAGAGATGTATCCATAATGATTCCATCTTTTACCTTGAAAACATTTATCCGTGAGCTTGCAAGGGGAGAAAGTAACCTGCCTTTGTCTCTTGAAGGGTTAGGGCTGCGAGGCCTCGAAGGAATGGGTAAAGAAGCCCTGGCTTATGTATTGTATAATATCTTGTTCACAAAGAAGATGAAATTTTACCACCTGTATATTCTTCAAGACCTGGTACAAGGCATGTGTAGCACCATCTCAGAGGTTTCTGCTGAAGTACATTATGTAGCATAATACAAGTATGATTATGATTCTCTGGTGATTTGTGGTGTAACTGACAAGGAATGACGTAGAAATACCAGTCATTAATTTCCATTAGGATCATGACAAGGCCGTGCTCAGTTGAAAGAACAGAAATGAAGGAAATCACAGCGGACAACAATCCATTGAAATTTAGATTTGTAGCAAGACCCATCTGAGGCGTATTTTTTTCTTGAAGAACTGAAGAAAGGTACGACAATAGAAATCGGTGAAATACATCCCAACTGTAGTTACAAATCTCCAGAGAATTTACAGTTATAGAATCAGAGATAGCTGAGAGGTTTTCTCACGGTTTTGTTGTCGACACTATCGATAAGACATGACGTTGTCTTATTTTAAGAATCGGTTGTACCACTCTCGTGAAGAGAGCGAGAAGAAGGAGCGAGAAGGAGAAACCACCAATGAAGATATAAGAGAAAAGGAAAGTCTTCAAATATAAGAAGTATGCGTTTCAAAAGAAGCAGGCTCAAAAGACTAAGAATCTCTGTACAGTAAAAAATTGTCATGGAGTCTCTATTGGCGCTACTGAAGAGCGGAGAGATGACCACCACATATGTCTTTCCAAGTTCGAAAGTTAATATTTACAAAAGATGATGTAGGAGGGGTTAAAGATATACAATAAAACGACTGTTAATATCCAACCATGTATTAAAATACACCTTGATTACGTATGGCATGTTTTCGTGTACGTTTATTCTACGTCATTATCCAAATTCTGATTTAGCGCTCTCTCTCTGTTATATGTCTATCACATTGTTTGTCTTACCCAACATGTTTTTGACGTTCATTGTACTGAATTTTATGTGCAATCTATTTGTGATTAAAAGAAACCGATTTTCTTCTTCTTCTTCTTCTTCTTCTTCTTCTTCTTCTTCTTCTTCTTCTTCTTCTTCTTCTTCTTCTTCTTCTTCTTCTTCTTTTCTTCTTCTTCTTCTTCTTCTTCTTCTTCTTCTTCTTCTTCTTCTTCTTCTTCTTCTATGTTTGACTTTTGCTTTACATTTGTACAAGTTGGCTCCAAGTCTCACCCAGAGACCTCAACAGACAACAAGCTGGAAATTCATGTTGGTGTTGTGCCTAGGGTGCCATATATTTAGTTTTCAACATAGTGTTGTTCTAGAGAATGTTTTATTATTATTATTATTATTATTATATTATTATTATTATTATTATAATTATTTTTTATTCAGTATCGTTTCATTGAACAATTACAATGAATGAGACCTCAGATCCAGCCCTCACCAGAAATTTCTGGATCCACTCCTGCACTACAATACTCCAGTTCGACTGCTCACTGCTCGGTTCAGCAGTGATTTTTATCTTCATGTGTTTCGTCGGGAAGATTTTTGGCCAAAATTGTGTCTCAGTTCATGCAATTGGACGGGGCTGCAGCTGGTGCAGTATTATAAGATTTTAGTAGTATTGGATGTAGGCTTTTGCAATACTTGTTTTTAATTCCAAACAAAAGAAAAACTAAACTTCACAATAGCAAAATTATTGAGAAATACGGAATAACATTTTATTGAACAGTTACATTTTTTAAAAATACCACATGAACATGACATCCCCAAGAGAATAAAATAGAAATAAAATAAAGATTACAATAACATCTTCACAACAATAGACATTTCAATCATAAAATCCTGAAAATATTTTTCTTCTTGTAACCATTTATAGAAGTACCACACAAACATAACATCAAATAGAACAAAATGAAAACAAAACATATTCAAATCTGCACAGTTGAAATATTACAAATCAGAAAACATATTTTAATCTTCAAATCCTGAAAATATCTCACGTTATTACCATTTGTAAAAATTTCTAACGGACATAACAAAACAAAGGTTACAATTAAATTACAATGGAAAAAAAGATTAAAAAGTGTAAATATTAAACGTATGAGTTTCAGGAACAAATTCTGAAAACTGACTGCAGTAATTCATAGACCCAAAACCAGAAACCATCAGGGTCGTCAGTACTGGCCGAAGTGTCACTATCTTCAAACAGAATGTCATCTTCTGTGCCATCTAATGCATTACTGATGCCACATTTTAAAAAGATCTTAGTACTACTTCAATTTTCACAGCGTTCCATGATTTCAAAACCCACTTGCACACCTGAGCAATTGATGGCCTTTACAAATGGTCTGTTAGTGTTAAGTCATGATCTTAGGCTCTCATCCACGGATTCTACCCTTGTTTCATAAATGTCTTAAAAGGCTTGTTGATTGATACATCCACTGGTTGTAATTGGCTTGTTAAAACTCCAGGTGTCACCGCCATTTCCGTTTTCAATTTCTGCACCCTTTCTTTAATAACATTTGTTTTGTGGACACGAAACTGGTCCCGCACAAGAAGGGATGGTCTTTTAAAGCGGTCACCGGAACGCCTTGGCCAGACCTTATCTGTCCATAACACCACTCCTCCTTCATCCGTCTACCCCTTTGGGTGGACTTGAACAAAAATTACACGTGGAGTTTCGTCCTTTGGTAAAGTTTTCCTCTAGAAAACAAGCAGCGGTGGCAGTTTTGTTCCATCAGCACAAGATAGTACCGCAGTATAATGTGTTTTCTCATATCCAAATGATATCTTTATACGTACAGTTTAGGACCCTTTAACATACATTGTTTCATTTAATACGACAAATACGACATCGAATGTTAGTGACACCTTAGGCATATTTCCGATCTGACTCAGTCTGTAGTCAGTCTCTTTTCTTGCACTGATTAGGAACCTGTGAAATTCAATTATTTTGTTATTTACTTTTGTGCTATTTTTGTTTTCATTCTCATTGCCAGTCCGTGCCGGTTCATAAATCTGTAACACCAGCTTGATGTGCCACGAAAATCATTCAGACCGCGTGCTGCTGCCCAAACTTTTGATTCATTATGTTACCTTAGCTTACTGGTAGTGAACAGCTACCACCGTCGTATATCTCCAGCGTTAGATGCTGTGCAAAGAGGAAATAATAATGATAATAATAATAATAATAATAATAATAATAATAATAATAATATAATAATAATAGCAAAACACGAGCAAAACAAAAAACTGTTCTCAGTATTTAAGAAAGCTGACAAATACAAACAAGAAATCATACCACCTAATAAACACAAAGAAGAAGAAGAAGATGATGAAGAAACAACAAAAGCTATAAAACAAATGAAATCCAAACTAAAAATAGAACAGCAACGAGCCATGATAAAACGATGGCAAGAAAAGCCCCTTCATGGTAAATACTGCACTAAACTAAACGCAAAAGAAATAGACAAACAAAAATCCCAGCAATGGTTGAGAAGCTCAGGACTCAAAGCAGAAACAGAGGGATTTTTAATTGCAGCACAAGACCAAAGCCTCCCCACCAGAAATTACCAAAAACATGTAATGAAAAGAAATATTACAAGTAACTGCAGAATATGTGGAGATGGACAAGAAACAATAAATCATATTATCTCTAGCTGCCCAGTCCTGGCTAAGAAGGAATATATTCACAGACATGACAGAGTTGGAACCTACATACATTGGAAGCTATGCCAACATTATGGAATAACAACAGAAAAAAGATGGTATAGGCACACACCAGAAAAGGTCACAGAAAACGAGAAAGCAACCATTCTCTGGGATATGCCGATACACACAGATAGAGAAATTAAGGCCAACAGACCAGATATAGTTGTCAGAGATCATGAAGAAAAAAAATGCTTTCTAATTGATGTATCAATACCGGCAGATGACAACGTGTCTCTAAAAGAAATGGAGAAACTCTCAAAATACAAAGACCTGGAAATAGAGGTAACTAGAATGTGGAACCTGAAAACAGAAACAATTCCTATCATAGTAGGTGCATTAGGCATGATAAAAAAATATTCAGACAAATACATAACAAAAACACATATAACATACAGAAAATTGCACTACTAGGCAATGCACACATCCTACGCAGAACACTTTCCATACAATAACCATCAGAGCATCACAACAAATCACAGCACATACCCAAGGCACACAGAGCTGCGCTCGGTAGTGAAGTGAAAACACGCTATAAAAATAAAGCTACTGAATAATAATAATAATAAATTCCCAGATGAAGTACCAGACAGTGGCACTCATGGCTTCTGATCTTAACTGATTGGAAGTATTATCATGTAGATTGCTTTGTCTTGGTATAAAAGATGGGCTACAGCAAATATTCTGCTCAATACCACAGGTTTGCTTGTCAGTTGTTTGATCTTAACCAGTTGACCATGTCTCTTAGTGGCTGACAATATGTGCATCTCTGATCCTGAGCAGAAGTAGTGGGGGAGCATCATAGCCATATGTTGATAGGAATTCTTATAGGTTTGGATAATTCACCGTTGGAAACATGGGTGGTTCGTTCACCATCCTTCAACAATCCTTATTCAGGGACCTTTTGGGCCACTCGACCAGAAGAAAATTCTAACTGAGCCCAACCTACAAGATCATGCGCTGTTTATCTTGATATGAGATCACCATGTCACGCACATATGGTTGTGATGCATGTGCCTGGTGTACCCTAATCAGACGGGTAGTCATGATGGGTATACTGGGCTTCGTATATTTAACCCCAGTGTCACTTTGATGGCATGCACAGCTCTCTCACTCAATAATAATTATTCGTACAGTATCCAATATGGTAAGGTTGTTGACTAAAAATATTGTGTCTATCGGGGGTTTGTACTGTTTGTCAAGTCACAACAAGGACCTCAGACAGACAATACGTTACACAATATACGTGTAGTTCCAAGTAATGCCGACTTCTGCAATGCGTCTAGATTGTAGGATATCCCTAAGCTTTTCAGATGCCTTTTTTCAGATTGGTTAGTATTGAACAACAGGGTTAACTTCTATGGTCGACTCTCGTAGCTGCCATCTTTTAGCAATCTCATTTCTCAGGTTTCCATATTTATCAACTTTTTCTGTTTCTTTCATGATGATATATCTGAAAATCAAAGTCCCAAGGATATTTCCCTTCCCCTTTTTGTCTATTACCTTTTCCGCTGTATGTTGATACCAGGCACCTCTAAGCTTCTATACATACTTTCGGCGTAGTCGCCAGTAGAGGTATGGGGCTACTTTGTCGTGTCTACGCTTGTACTCTTTCTGCGTAAGTCTTTCAAAAGCACTAACAATGTGAGTCACACATTCGACTCTCTTCCCACACATTCTCCGACGCACTGGTGTGGTATATATTCTTTATAACTGAGTTGGTATTCAATGTCTGGTCCCGGGTTTTCAGTATTCTTTTTTCGGTCACCCACCTTGAACCACCCCCATGATGCTTCCTGGTCATTAATTTGTTGCTTTCACGGTGGAATGGACCATGTAGTTCCATACGGAGTAGGGTTTCTTCTCTCTCGTTGGCTGTTCTTGTGTCGGAATTCATGATCAAGCAACTGCAGTACGTTGGATTATTAGATATGTTAGAGCTTTGAACAACATAAAGAGCGCTATTTATTCTGGCTCTTTATATTCCGCAGAATCCAACGTTATATTTCCTCCTTTCGAGGTTAATAACAAAATCTCTGTGGTCCAACAATCTCTACTTGTGATTCTCAAGTCAGCCAGATTTTAGTGGCCACGGCAGAAAAGATCGAGGACACGCCTATAAACAGTCCCACCTACAGAAGGCATTAAAAAACTAAAACGAAAATCTTTGCCTGTGCTGGTTTTTCATTTTCAATTTCGAGGTACAATTCACTTATAACTATTGTAACGTCAGTATTATTGCTAAAGCCGTTGTTATCGTTTTTTATTATTTTTTTGACGTCTTCATTTCTTTTAGGTTTTCATATTTATATTAAAGCATTTGGAAAATACAAAAGCATAAATTCTAAAGGAAGACAAACTACTTTTATCAATCATGTCTACCCTACATTTTTATATTTTTTGTCATGCTTCTTTCGTTGTTTATTTAAACAGATTTAATTTTGAATTAACTCGAAATGAATATACAGTAATCGCATTACAGTTGCACCTGTTATGTGTTATAATATTATAATCTTACAGAAGAAACAACATATGTTGTTGCTATTGATTTTATACGTAGGCACAAGCCATGCATTTCTAAAATGGAGAATTTGTGAGTATAAGCAAATCAGTTCGTGGTTTACTCAACTGATTTTATTGAATTCAGACGGATAGGCAACAACCGAAGTGAATCTCGGCAGAAATTGAGCGCTGTTTTTTTTTCTCTGACTAACGGGAATATGTTAAAACGAAAAATAATTGACCGCCACGGAACAACATAAAAGTTAAAAGTGAGTGGAAATTGAACTTAAAATTGAATAACATAAATTGTCTATATTTCTGGAGATAGGTGCAATAAATACCTTGAAGGTAAAAGTAATTTTAGAATTCAAAATTATATGACTCATATGTTGTAACTGGTAAAATGTTAAAATTAAAAAAAGTAAATTAAAAATTAAGACAAAATGAATGGGTATCCTGAAAATTAAAAAGTATAAGCAATGGCAAACAAATATGCTCAATATGAGGCGGGGAGAGATGTAGGAATGGATAAAAGAAAAGAAACCGTTGAAGGTAAAAAAGAAAGAATGGGAAAACAAGGGAAGAGAGAATAGGAAGAAGAAAAAGAAAAAGACGAGATAATATACAAATGGAGTCTGGGAAGTTAAAAGATGCTAATAGTTCCAACTAACAACTTTTGTCAAATACGGAGAGAGAAAAACACGGAAATGGTTCAAAATAATAAGGGATAGATGCAATTGATAGAAAACTTAGATAGGTGTGAGGGAGGTAAAGACAAAAACACATACATACAGAAGCAGAAACAAGCCAAATGACGTAAAACGGACGAAGTTCACTTTCGAGATATAGAAAAATATATATGCATAGGAATATATAAGAAATCAATCCACTAAATTGGAAGAGTCATGTATGTATGTATGTATGTATGTATGTATGTATGTATGTATGTATGTATGTATGTATGTATGTATGTATGTATGTACGTACGTGCGTATGTATGTATAACACGTTTCATGATAGCAAAGCAAGCTTCTTAACCATTCGATCAGTATGTATATCCATATGTAACGGACGTGTATGATTGCATGTTTGTTTCTGTCTGTCCGTGTGTTTATGTCTGTGAGTGTGTTTGTGTCTGTGTGTATGTTTCAATAGTTTTTGGTACATCGATACCATGAATCAACGCTTTTGACAATTTATTTGGACATAGAAATATTACTTTATTAGCCGCACAAAAAAAAAAAAAAATAACGTTAGACATGGCATGGTGTTTCCATTGCATAAAAATACAAACAAAAGATAACTTGATCATAACGAGCATGACGTCTTAATTTCCATTACCCAAATGTTGAAGGACCCGGTCTAGGTCTTCAAATTTCGAATTGGAATTTATGTACAAAATGGTTTCATTTTCAATATTGCAATGTGTGAGAATGAATGCAAATTCACAACGCAAATATAAAATAAAGACAAAAATGAATAATATGTATATACGTCAGTAGATAAAAAAGACCTACTAAAAGAATATTTACAATATCTTCCATAAGAATCACGTTTGTGATTGGCAATAGATGAAAGTCTACGCAAAAAAATATTCAGTTGGCGAAAGAAAAATTATGCTTGGTTGTGTATGCATATAAGAACTGTCAAATTGATAAGAGCCGCAAGAAACTCTGAAATAAATTATGTAAATTGTAAAAATACATAACGCTAAACTAATTATGAACTGATTTAATGAAAAAAGCAGAAAGACACTGTTTATAGAAATTTTGGATACTAGCCAATAGTGTAGGAAAAACATAACCGATACCAGACACGAACGAGAAGTAAATCTAAAGGGAATAATATTAATCTGTATAAGAAACGTGACTGTTGGAGCCTAAAAACTGTCATGTTAAGTATATAGAATATATAAATATTTGAATCTATGAAAAATTCAAAAACAACGCAAAATACAATAAAACTATGGTATTAAGTAATAGTTAATTCTACTGTGTGCTATATAAAATTCTATAAAAGTGTGAATTCAAATAAATTCCAATTGACGTATTAATATTCATTAGAATAAAGAAAGTCCATTTAACTAGCTACTCGAAATAGACCACTGTAATGTTTCTTTCTTAACAGAATGCTGAGTTATATTCATTTTAATGTTAAAATTTTATCATTTTCTCCCCTTTCTTCTTAACATTCTCTTTCATATGCCCGTCTGCTAAAGGGGTAGATGAAAGGAAAAGTTACGGAGAGAGAAGAGAATATATTAATCTGCTTTTATATCTTAATGCTACTTCAAATAAAAATGGGAGTTCCTTTTACTGAAATATATAATAAAAAAATAAAACCTTTCTATTCAACTCTATCTTTTAATGTGATTTTTATTCTTGTCGTCTTATGTATAAATGTCGAAAGGTGACAATTTATTTACTAGCTGAAGAAAACAAAAGGTGACACGTGAAGCCCACTCACTTTGAGTTTGAACTCTATAATAAAGTTGACTCTGTTCTCATTATTGAATCAAATCATCGGTAAATTGATCGTTATTATTCTGAAATTATCTTTAAAATAATGACTTTAATTTAACATACGATTATATTTATGATGCTAATCCACTGGCTTGGCGAGGAGGACAACATTCTATCAGACTCCAGCACCAGCTTGTCACAGGGCTGCCTATTTACAGCCGACTTGACTGGAGGAATATGAAATGAGGTGTTTTGTTCAAGAACACCGACGGAGCTGAAACACGAAACCACAATCTTGAGTTCTTCGACTATACTATACTCGATACTTGCTGTCAAGTAAGTGTTCTGTGTTTGTGTCATTTAAACTTTAACCCTATGTATTCTTCGATATTGAGGTCTACTTCTTTTGACGTTACACACGTAATATTGTTCGTAAAGTGTTGCATGAGGTTATGGTTGGAGTTCTCACTTATGTCTATTGTTCCTTCATTGGCTTTAGGCTAGGGTAGCGATTTTGTGTTTATGTACACAGCCGCTCCACCCACATATATACATAAATACATACATGCACTCATATATATATATATATATATATTATATATATATATAAAAGTCAAGTTGTGTGTCTGTCTCCTACGATTTAGATTCCTAACTACTCCCACATTTCGCGGTGCAGTTTAACCAAAACCGGGTATCATATAGTCGTGATTCATATCGAGCTCTTCTGGGTATTAGCGCGCGTCTACGATGAGTCTACGATTAAATAAAAATTACCATCATTTTTTTCCATTTTAATGCATTTTTCGATATTAAAGGGAAGTAACTCTCTAAAAATGTCTACAATGAGTCAACGATTAAAAAAAAATTACCATAATTTTTTTCCATGTTTAATGCATTTTTTTGCTATTTTTTGGCTATAACTCTCTAAAAATGCTTATATAGTTATTTCCCTTACAAACCCGAGCAACGCCGTGCGATACTGCTAGTATATATACATATATATATATATATATAATATATATATATATATATATATATATATATATATATAATATATATATATATATATATATATATATATATATACTAAAGTGTTCTTATTTTCTCAAGACGGTGGGATGTATTTTAAGGTAAGTTCCCATTATCTGTCTTGGCAAGCGACAACGTAAGGGATTTTGATGCAGTCGTTATATATAATTCGGAGAGTCATCATAAAAAAAGAAAGTTGTATTGGAATAGGTAGTAAATTAATTAACTTTTAATCTCCAGTTCTAGATATAATCATTAACGTAAATAAATAGGAATTAAACCATACAAGTTCTTATTTAAGAATAAGTGTCTATGATAAGTTGGTTTAAGTAGATAACAGATAAGTTACAATAATGAAATTATAAAATTACTATGTAAATAACGATGACAAATATTTAAAATCAAATTTAGCAATAGAAGTATAACTGTATGATTGTGTATATAAGAGCATACATAGCCATGTGGTTAAGAAATTCGTTTTGGTATATCGGAACAATGCTGAACACAATCAGGTGGGCTAATGACACAGCTGAATAATTTGGAGAACGAGTTTATCTATAGTTTGGAACTTCTTTCATAATACTACGGAGATTGAAAAAAATTATATTGAAATTTTTCCAATTGTATCGTTGTAGGCTATGTGTAACCTTGGAAATGATATTTTGTATTGTACGCTGCATATTCATGGTGAAAATGGATGCTATTAATTCATATTATATTGTACAATTTATATTGTACATTGATCATTATATATACAATTTATTGAGTTGTTAAAAGTATAGTGCTGTTTTCTTTCTGGGTAAAAGAATTAAAGAAAAGATAATTTTAAAAGAAATTTCTTCAATATAATCTTTATTATGCACTTTCGAAAATGTATCTGTAAAATTGCTCGAAAATGATATGTATTATTCAAAAAATTATGAGCAAAGAAATTGAATGACGCATCAAACTTTAGTTATTCTGTGGAGCTGCCAAACGCGAGATTGGTTTGTCCTGTCGGTGTGTTGTATACTCATCTGTAGTACAAGGATCTCACAATTCCAATTCGACATTTGCAGATCTGTTGGAAGTGACCGTTGGAGGATAAAAATTATTTCCCTCCATACTTTTACACAATAGTCTGGAAGATCCAGGAAGATAATCTTGAAATGTTATGAATTCTCCTCCATAGGAAATGGGGTAAAGTTGAATTATCTCATGATATTGATAAATTTTTCTGAAGCGTAATTTATTTGCTTTAATTTATTAGACAGTGCTATACTGGGGCACCCATCCTGGGTGATACACTAAAAAATCTCGTATTTTTGTTCGACACAGATTAATTGCGCGCACATATATATGGTTCATATGGAGAACGATGAAAATCGAAGCAGATAAAGCTATAAATAATAGCATATAAATATTGGGTTAAAAAAATAACTTTCTTGGTAGAAAATTTCGAAGGTTGCCCCTGGGACTCGGACCAATATTTTTATAAGCATCCTGCACAGACGGAAGTGTGTGCGCGTATCTATCGGTTTTACTACAGAAAAGCAGTCAGCTGAATACATGCAACTATGCTAAAAGACACGTTAAGTGCTGCAAAGTAAGATCGAATGCACATGTTATGAATAAAAGCTATTAACCATACCACAACCTGCGCACTTATACAGTTAGGTTCAAATGTTAAAGGGTGCAATGTATTCAGCGTAACAATCTAATGGAACAGCCATTGCCATGGACTTGTGTATCGTTTCTGGTTCTGCGATTTTATTCAAAACGACATTGCTGATTAAACTACGTCTGCTGTCAATAAACAGGCCAAATAAGGCGGCACACTGGCACAGCGGAAAAATGCTTAGCGGCGATTCTTCCCACCTTACGTTCTAAGTTCAAATACTACAAGGTGATTTTGCCTTTCATCCTGTCGAAGTCGGTAAAATAAGTACCAGATGAACGTCACATCGCCAGAAATTACTGGCCTTGTACCAACATTTGAAACCAATACTCCGGCCAAATAATACGGTGAGCTGGCAGAATCGCTAACACTACAGGCATTTTATCCCTCTTTACGGTCTACCTTCAAATTACGCCGTGGTCAACTTGGCCATGCATCCATTCACGGTCGAGAAAATAAGTACCAATTAAGCATAGGGGGTGATGTAACCGATTTAGCTCCTCCTCCAAACTGTTGACCTTGTGCCAACATTTGGAACCAATATAGAGGCCAAATAAGACATGCAGTAAAATTGAACGCAAAGTTTTGTAGTTGCAAGAAAGTCTTCAGCAGAGAACCATATATATACGACTTCTTTACTACGTAGCCAGTCCTGTATACTTAATATTTAATAATTTCTAGCAGATAATTATAGTGTTTCAATTTTGTTTATCTCTATTAACCGACATATTCTCCACTATTAATCACTCTGGCAATTTATGAAATTTTCTCACAGGTATTAATCGGTTGTACAAGATTTTATAGACATTATGATATTAACGCTTATGCCATTTATACGAAGACAAATTTATACAGAAACAATAAATTGGCTCTAATCATTCCTCTCTTATATTTGGCTTAAGCTTAAAACCGTATTAATGTGTGAATTTACATTTACATAGATATCAATGAATATTTCTGAGTCTGCCTAACGAACTTGCAAAGCTTAAGTGATATGTATCACCACTACTACTTGCCACCATAAGTGCGCACGCCCACACACACATATAGACATGTATATATATATATATATATATATATATATATATATATATACATACATAACATACATCTATGTGCGTATGTATGATTATACATGCTAACTGAGTGCATATGTTAATGATGGCAAAGACATTAAAGACTAGTGAACAAAAACTATGTTCAATGAGTTCTTTGACACAAAACTCAATACCTTTTAGTAACTGCTTCGCATTGTATAGAAGCATGCACACAAACACTCATTATGTGCGTCATCCCATGAATAATGCGGTTTTTACCATTGCATGTACCAATAATCGGAGGGGGCGAGATAAACAACCTGAATCATCTTGCTATACAAGCAGGTAGTAATTTTAGCTTGTATTTATTCTTAGTGTACGTTTTGAAGAGTGCAGTTCGATTTTAACAGTTATTTTTTCAAAGCTATAAGGAAAGTGGCAAAGGAACATATTCGTCATATTTCGCTTTATGAGTTCAATAAAGGCAACAACTCAACGGAAAGTGCGAGGAATATTAATGCAGTATGTGGATCGGACGACAAGCGTAAGCCAGTGACAAGGGTGGTTCCAGAAATTCCGAGCTGAAAGCTACAGCCTAGAAGACGAGCCTAGTCCTAGAAGGTCTATAGAGCTCGACGCGGCCCCCCTGCAAACCCTGGTGGAACAAAATCTCATCGTAATTGCTGAGATACTACCAGAGAAGATTGGATTTGGTCAGTCAACCACTCATCGACACCTGCATTCGGAAATTTGGGCAGAGAATCTGCATCAAATTTTGCCAAAAGCTTGGCGATACCTGTTCAGGGACCTACGCAATGTTTTCAAAAAGATTTCATCATTCTCGACACAATCAAGAAGATCTTGTACAACTGAAATCCCAATGTCATTTTGGTCAGCTGAAAGAAGCTAGGGTACAAACTTGGCAGACATGCGTCTCATACAAAAATCTTCAGTGATAATAGACGGAACAGAAGCGTAACTAGTCTGCACATCTTCTACCAACTCAAGGTTAGTGATTCGACGATTTCTCCTCACAGCTGCACGCACATATGCGATGTTTTTCTCAGTTCTTCTGGTTGCGGATTTCCTAGAACTTTGGTCACTATCGACATTTTTCAGCCATCTTGCAAACGTCTGAA
This sequence comes from Octopus sinensis, assembly GCF_006345805.1. Classification (NCBI taxonomy): domain Eukaryota; kingdom Metazoa; phylum Mollusca; class Cephalopoda; order Octopoda; family Octopodidae; genus Octopus; species Octopus sinensis. The sequence goes on along the minus strand of NC_043002.1, from coordinate 27,501,876 downwards.
CCACTCGTACACTTGTGTGCGGCTCATACACACCTCTCCATACATTTTGTGCAACATTGCCTAGGGCTCTGAGAAGGTATGGCCATGATAACCTTCTCTGTCATGGTCAATGCAACGATCAAACGCTACGCAACTTGCTTCCATGCACTGCTGTAAACAGTGGAAGTGAGCTAGAACGTTAAAACGTTAAAACGCATGTACAGCTGAGGTCGAGGTCAATATGTACCAAGCGGTTTCAAACTGTATGCTTTAGCTTCGTTATAATGGCAAAAGTCCGGATAGTTATTCATCTGACCTTGTGTGTATACATACATACATACATACATATATATATATATATATATATATATATATATATATATATATATGTGTGTGTGTGTGTGTGTGTATGTATGTATATATATATATATATATATATATATATATATATATATAGAGAGAGAGAGAGAGAGAGAGAGCTTCACAAATTGTATTACATGTCTACTACTGTTGTGGTCTTTAATCTTAACGCCGTGTTGAGCTCATTCATTAACAAAATTTACGAACATTATTAGGCAGTAGTTGCTATATACATAATAAGTTACAGAAATGAAATTACTTCCTCTTACGTGCCCTAACTCCCTTTGGCATTTTCATTAAACGTTGGTTTTGCTATTTTGATTCTTCTAGAACTTCCTCAGACAAGCAGCATTTCATCTGAGTACCTCTGTTACCATTAGCTTCTGCAAATTTCTCAACTTTCAAATTCGAAACGAGCAATATATTACTGTGTCTTTGTACCGGCCAAATTATTGGACGTTGTTATACACTGCTGGTAACAAGGCACTTCCTCGCATTGTTTTAGCTTTCGAATGACGTCATACCACTGGGTAGGTTGGCAGGCCAACATTCCCTCTGAGTAAAAAGTTGGTCCCTCCCACGGTTACTTATTTATAGCTGATTGAACAGGAGCAACGTGAAACGAAGTGTTTTATTCAAAAACACAGCGCACCACCGATCTAGGTAGGAATCGAAACAAGAAACTTGTAGTCGTGATAACATCTTCCTAAACACTTGGCCACATTCCTTCACCAGCTATTAATGAACGAACAAAATCTCTCTACGACAGTACTTGCCTGTATTCTATTGGCTGATATTTTTGTTTTGTTTTTTTTTAGTTGTACTGCAATTTATCATCACATCTTTAGAGTTTATATTTCCACACCTGTTTCTTTTCAAAGTTTACCGAAAATCCTTTCCTACAATCGTATCTCTCAATTATCTTAGTTTAAGTCATCACCATCTAGACCGCTCTCATACATATTGTTGTATTAATTCTAGTAATTTCTTTATTTCTTTTCTTATATGTTTAAAGACCAGATAATTCGTTTCAAATTTTAACCCAGGTATGTCAATTATCTTTGTTTAACACATCAATTACGTTTCTTTGTATCGATCGAAGCTTTCAACCCTTCGCCCACCCAAAATGTTTGCCATCGAAAATCTCAAAAAATTCAAACGTTCAATAATTTTTACTCTTTTAGTTTACGTACTCTGAGATGCACGCTAATTTATTTAAGATGACCGGGCCTGTATGAAATGTGCTTTCACGAGGTTCAACTTTATAAGAAAACT
>NC_043002.1:27440262-27497762 GCF_006345805.1 Octopus sinensis | reverse complement strand
TCTACATACTGACGGAAATATCAAAGCTAATAAACCGCATATTGTTGCAAAAGATCAAAATAAAAATGTCTGTTTATTGACCGATATGAGTATTCCCCTATCTCAACAAAATAATTTGACAAGCTCAGAAAATATAAAGACTTAATCGTTGAAATCAAACAAAAAATGTGGCATCTCAAGGTGATTACGAAACCAGTGGATAAGAACACTACAAACTATAGAAAATGAATTGAAAATTACTTGAGAATGTCACCTGGCTTAACATCTCTGCAAGAAGTGCAAAAGATCGTTTTATCTGCTATGCTACATGTATTGAGAAGAGTCACTGTGAAAGTGATAACCTTCCTTGCAAGAGATTTTTTTTCTGTATAACTTTATTTGATTTTATATATGAACAATCTGCTGTGTTTATTTTGATAGCCTATCAGTGTATATAGTGAGTATTTTTGTTCCACGTGCCGACAAACACAATTAACAAATGGAAACAAAATCGAATGAAGAATAAAAACTAATAATAATAATAATAATAATAATAATAATAACAATAATAATAATAATAATAAAAATGAACAAAAAGTAATAAAAGAAAATGCAAGAAAGAAAAAGGAAATGTACGGTCATTCTGCAAGAGATGTGAACGCCATGACAGATACAAAGGACCGGTGACCATGGATAAGGAAGAGTGACCTGAAAATAGAGAGAAAACCTCTCATATGCGCAGCTCAGTGACAAGCGTTAAGGATCAACTAAATGAATTGCAGAATAGACAACTCTACCTACAGCGATGAATGCAGAATGTGTGGTGAGAGGAGTGAAACGGTATGGCACATTGATAACGAATACTTGAAATTGGTACAAAAATTATCCCTTGGGAGTTCTGTGGAAATCACGGCCTACAAAGAGAAAAGACGAGGTGTGAGAATACTCTAGAAGGAATCACCGAGAACTGCAAAATCCTGTGGGATGCAATGACCAGTGCGATCACCTGACCAAACATCGGAAACAGGACATTGTTGTGGTCAACAAAAAAACAACATAAATGATACTCGACATAGCATCAACGTGAAAGAAGAAGTAAAAATAAATAACTATGACCAATTGAAGTGGGAAATATGGAGGTTGTGGTCAATTAAGAGAGTAGACGTGATACCAATACTAATTGGTGCACTTGGAAGTATCAGCATGCAACTACTAAAATGGCTGAAAAAAATTGGTGCTAGTGTGAAGGTAGAACACCTAAAAAAATCAGCATTGCTTGGAACTGCTAGAATTCTTGGCAGGATTCTTGAAGCATGATCAGTAAACAAGTGTCACCTTAGTATGTTGGCTGTTGACAGCTGTTACTTTCCATCATACCGAGCAAAATAAACCGAGTTTTCATATAATAATAATAATAATAATAATAATAATAATAATAATAATAATAATAATAATCATAATAATAGCCCTACGAGAGCACAAACCTCCACCAGGGCAACACCAACGTCCCTTTAACGATTCCCCGGTGATTATTTTTAAAATATTAAAAATGAACCCGGCCGCTTTCGAAAAATTCAGTAAAAAACAAAACGAAAAATAATCCAGAATCCTTGTCCGATATCAGATCGATCCCAAATTCTAAGCAGTTCATGCCAGTCAAGATGCCAAACATCCCTGAAAGTTTCATTTGAATCCATTCAGCGGTTCTTGAGATATCTTGTCCACGGACAAACAAACAATCAAACACGACTGAAAAACAATACCTCCGCCTTCGCTAGGGCGGTGGTAATAATAATAATAATAATAATAATAATAATAATAATAATAATAATAATAATAATTATAATAACAACAATAATAACGATAATAACAATAATAATAATAATAATAATAATAATAACAATCCAGTGAACTATAGGCATAAGCCCTGAAATTTGGGGGACGATGATAATCGATTACATGGATCCCATTGTTTCACTGGTTCTTATTTTATCGAACCTAAAATGACGAAAAGCAACGTCGATCTCGTCGGGATTTGAACTCAGAACATGTGGACAGACGAAATACCGCTAAGCATTTTGCCCGGCATGCTAACGATTCTGCCAGCTTGCTGCCCTAATAATAATAATAATAATAATAATAATAATAATAATAATAATAATAATAATAATAATAATAATAATAATAATAAATGCCCTGATGCAGTACCAGGCAGTGGCTCTCATGGCTTCTGATCTTAACTGATTGGAAGTGTTATCATGTACATTGTTTTGTCTTGGTATAAAAGATGGGCTACAGCAAATATTCTGCTCAATACCACAGATTTGCTTGTCAGTTGTTTGACCTTAACCAGTTGAGCATGTCGCTTAGTGGCTGACGATATGTGCATCTCTGATCACAAGCAGAAGTAGTGGGGGAGCATCATAGCCATGTGTTGAGAGGGATTCTTTGGGGTTTGAATAGTTCGCCTCTGGAAACATGGGTGGTTCTTTCAACATCCTTAAACAACCCTTATTCAGAGACCGTTTGAGCGGGATGGACTACTCAACCTGAAGAAAATTCTAACTGGGCCCCACCTGCAAGGTCATGTGCTGTTTATCTTGATATGAGATCACCATGTCGCGCACATATGGTTGTGATGCATGTGCCTGGTGTACCTTTATCAGACGGGTAGTCATGATGGGTATATTGGGCTTCGTATATTTTACCCCAGTGTCGCCTTGATGGCATGAACTGCTCTCTCACTCAATAATAATAATAATAGTGGTGAAAAATAATTTTTTTAAAAATGAAAACATAATAATAATTTAACTTTAGTTGAAAAGAAAATTTCAAACAGTACACCGAATCGCTTGCCCAATGGTTATTCAGGAAGCGCGCCCGTCAGGAAGCTGCCCGTCTGATGGCGAAACATTTTCAAATGGCAGAATATCTTCCTCGAATACGAACCTGGAAGGTCACTTAAACGGGATTTGTCCCAAATTAAACCCCCAAAGTTCACCACCCCAACGACGAGAAAAAAAATAAAAGAAATGGAACCGGGAAGAATATAAAGAAGTAATAAATGCTTATTAGTTTGAATTAAGTAGGCCAACCCAAGAGAAACAGCGCCAACTCCTACAGGATTTGGAGGAGCCGGAATCCAGCTAGCAGACCAAACCTGGATGTAAATAGATTGGCAAATATTAGAAGAGATATCTTCAGAAATACCAGTCTATCTATCTATCTATCTATCTATCTATCTATCTATCTATCTATCTATCTATCTATCTATCTATCTATCTATCTATCTATCTATCTATCTTTTTACGATCCCTTTTGATCGAAACTCCCCCTTCCTTTTTTCTTTTTTTTTTTTTAAACCTTCAAAAGAAAAGCTCTACCTTGTAATTTGTTCTATCTGTGTGCAGCCCTGTGTGGCTAATAAAGAAACATATCTATCTATCTATCTATCTATCTATCTATCTATCTATCTATCTATCTATCTATCTATCTATCTATCTATCTATCTCTCTCTCTCTCTCTCTCTCTCTCTCTCTCTCTTTATCTATCTATCTATTTATCTATATATCTATCTATCATCTCTCTATCACGCCCTCTCTATCTTTATATATATGTGTGTGTGTGTGTGTGTTTGTGTGGGTGTGCGCGCGCAAAAAAAAAAGTATTATTTTCTTTCTTTAACTGAAATTGATGAGAATATTAATCATATTCTGGCTGCATGACAACAATCGATATATATTTAAGACATTTTAACTACAATTTAGCACAATATTTTGTACCTTGTAGATATAGACTTTTAGTAAATAGCTTATCAATATTATTTTGTTACAATTCCGTTTGTAAATAGATGTGATTCCTTTATAATATTTTTTCTTGTGTTTCATTTCTGTATAAACATTGCTTTGTAAACTTATCTGGTATTTTCCATTATTCCTTCAATCTATTTTCCTGGTTTCCCAGTGTTCGGACGATTATATCGACCGGAGTGATATATGATATTATTTTTTTTTTGCTTTTATAATATTTATTTCAATATCAACGGCGTCAATCTCAATAATCTTGGATCTCATTATGGAACTCCCTTCCCTCCGATAAAATATCAATATATATTCGAAAGACACATATGCAGAAAATAATGCGCGCTAGCACACGCACACACCAACACACACACACACACACACACGCACGCGCAAGCATGTATGTGAACGGTCTGTAATTTCCTCTTTGCGACAACACTGATACAGTTCAATAATGTCGTCTACCATTTCTGCTTAGCTAAGAAACCAATTCTCAGTTGTACGTAAGTATATTTAACAATTTTAAAAGCTAGAATTAGAATTATATATATGTGTGTGTGTGTGTGTGGCTGTGCAGGTGAGTGGGTGAGTGTGCGCGTGCGTATGTGCGCCTGTGCGTGTGTGTATATATATATATATATATATATATATATATGTATAAAAGAATATATGTATTTCTATATATACATATCAATATATATATATATACATATATATATGTAGAAAAGAATGTATGTATTTCTATATATACATACCAATATATACATATATATATATATATATATATATATATATATATATATATATATATATAGAGAGAGAGAGAGAGAGAGGCATACATATTGTCATCTAAATTACGCAAAAATGAAAATAACACTGACATCTCATTTTACCAAAATTACATTAAATTACCTTGAAATACTAAAGAGTAAACATTTTCAATTAAATCGCCATTAGCTTCAACCACGACCTCCAGCTGACTTCGGAATCTCCTGCAGCTCTCCTGGACGGTCTCCTTGTTTAAGTTTGTGAATGCTGCCATAATCCCTGCCTTCAGTTCATTTTTGGTCTCTCGCTCAACTGCACCCCACACATAGTAATCAAGAGGGTTGCAGTCTGGAGAGTTAGGTGGCCAGATGTTAGAGGTGATTTGGTTGCAGAAATTGCCTGACAGCCATGATGGGGTTCTCCTCCTCGTGTGGCATGGTAATGTTGGCAGACATAGAGTTGTTATTGGGGGCTTCCGGCATGAATGCCACATGTCGTTTCCAAATTTCTGGCTGAGTAAATTGCATCACGGTGCTGTTTTTCTCACAGACGTTGCCCAAATGACACTACTGTGATGTGTGGTCGACAAAATCAAAAAACAATAATGCGCTCGAGTGAAATTAAAATATAAAATGGCGGCAATTTACCCCCTTGCACACTGTATATGTTTGTGTGTGTGTTCGCTTGTGTGTAGTTTGTGTGTGTAAACGTTTCTATATGCTTGGCTACAAAAAACAAACGTAGTATATGGTGAATTATTTCACTGCGAAAACTTACGCGTTTTTGTCAATTTTTCTTGGGTTACAAAAAATGTCTGTCTATCTATCTATCTATCTATCTATCTATCTATCTATCTATCTATCTATCTATCTATCTATCTATCTATCTATCTATCTATCTAGCTAGCTAGCTATTTGTCTGTCTGTCTGTCTATCTATCTGTGTATATATCTATCTGTCTATTTTTATACATATGAATATGCATACATCATAGACACATCATTCATACGTACATAGATGCATAGATAGATGTATGTATGTGTGAATGTGTGTATGTGTGTGCATGTGTGTGTGAGTGGCTAATTCTTTTTCCTATGTTGAGAAATCTTTTGTCCTATAAGAGGAAACAGAGAAAGAGCATATATTTCCACATTTCCGTATAATTTATTCATTAGAATTTTGCCTGTGTTAATCTTGTAAACTTTTCCACAAGCTGATAGACCACATAACATTCCGAAACATATTGTGATATTTGCAAATAATGTAGAGGTTGAAGAAGTTATAGAGAACGTTGTTGTTGTGCTGCTAGTGCCCACAGAGAGGGATTATCTGTTGCCGATGCTGTTAGGATAAAAGCAATATTAATAATATAAGTGAAAGTGGTAAAATTTCATCGGTTACACATGAACTGTCTGCAAAGAATGTTATCAAATGTTATCAAAGTGCACACATTATAGAGGAATGTGTGCACTTTTTTGGTGGGGTTTTATGGTAACAACCCTATTCAGTAAAAGTAATAGAAGTTCATGAGGGATTTACATTGAATTTACTTCCTAAGCCGAGCAGCAAAACGATAAGAATCAAACAATTTTTAGTAAGTTCTTCGCCCTTAATGTAGATGTTATAAGTGTTGATATCTGTTAACCCCTCCTTAACTCTCATTCCACTACCGCTACTGCCGCCGCCGCTATGCTATCACCACAGCCTCTGCCACCGCCGTTACTGTCGACACTGCCGCTGGCGCCATCACCACCGCTTACAAAATAGTCAACATCTTTAGATGTTGGAACGCACCCTGTTACGATATCACGCTTCATATTAATTCCCTTACGTATTCCAGTGTTTCGTTTTATGCATAAATATTGCATTTTGCATGTGAAAAAATTGCCACTTTTTCGCAATAAATGTGGTTGAGTTGCTCAAATGTACCTCCGTCACCTTTGCCATTCATCCGTTTGGGGTCGATAAAATAAAGAAACATATATAATGAGGCAAGAGTAATCGACTCACCTTTTCGCTTCAAATTTGCTGAATTCTGCCGGCAGTAGAGACAATACATACATACATGTTATGTTTCTATGTATAGACATATACATACAGACATACATACAAGCATACATACATCCATACGTACACGAACAAATGTGCACAGCTGTATATGTATTTTGTACATGTATGTATCTGTGTATGTATGTATGCATGCATGTCTGTATCCATACATCTCTCTCTCTCTCTCTCTCTATATATATATATATATATATATATATGCATGCAGGTATATATGTGTATACATATATATATATATATATATGTATAGACACAGATACATACATATATATATATACATGTATATATGTGTATATATATATGAATATGTATGTATATATATATATATATACACACACACATATATATTTATATATATATATATAGGTGTGTATGTATATATAGAGAGTGATACACATACATACATACATACATATATACATATATACATACATACACATATATATGCACACAAATATACATGCATACATAAATACGTACATGCATATGCATATATATATATATCTGTTTGTCTCTATGCATGTGTATATGTGTGTGTTTGTCCTAATGAGCACAAGATTTTAGCGATTCCCTTCAGTTGTCAATTTCTGTGCAACGGGACGTGTTACGAACAGGTTTCGACCTAATGCTTAATGGCAGCACATAAATCATTGCTTCGTTCCCATCTAACAAGAACCAGAATATTTCATACATGTATACATTGGCAGAACATCGACCGCCATAATCGCTGGCTGCTTGCCGAGGTCAAGACCATTATTCTCTCCGTCGTTCTTAAGTTATATATATATATATATATACACATAATGTATGTATGCATGTATATATTACAGGTTTATATAATTATGTGTACCTATATATATAGGTATATAGGTATATATTGGCATCATGTTTTTATTTTGATTAATTTATATATATATATATATATATATATGTATGTATACATATATATTTTATAAGTATATATTGTATGTATATATACATATATAGATAGACGCATCGATGCATATATGCACAAACACAAACATGTGTACGCACACATACGCTCGCATACTCCTTTGGAAATGGAGAGGAAGAGTGAGCTGTGTGTGTGAGCGAGAAACAAAGTCAATTTCATATCGTCTCCAATTCAGCTGCACTACATTGTTCTTAGTGCCCTTTTCACCGGGATCTCTTCCTATAGTCATCAAGTTTCAGCTATTTAAGTTCATGATGAAATGCATCTGACAAATCTCAGCGGGCCTGCAAATGTCATGAAGACAATCTATTCCACTCGACAGAATCCATTAAAAAAAACGACAACCAATGTCAATCTGTTTTGCTTTACGTTCTTTGGTAATGAGATGTGCCACGAGAAAAAACGAAAAGTTGGAGATCTTTGCACAATGGCAATAATGATTAATGTTTACTTACATAGGATGCAGTGTTAGAACAATAGCTTAAAATCACAGTTTCGAATTTTTGAACACAGCCAGCAATTTTAGAGCTGAGAATAAGTTGATTACAACAGCCCTAATGCCCGAATTACTAAATGGCAATCAAACCGCAGTGGTATTTGAAATTAGACCCTAAAGGCGGAATACATGTTGATATGCAATTTGATGTGCGTGCAGACGACTCTGTCAGTTCGTCACTATAATCATTTATAACGACGCCAATACTTCAAATCAAGTAATTTTAAAGATCACGGAACAATGAAATTAAAACGTCACACGCAGTTGCAATGAACTCCAATTCTAAACGTCTGAAACTAAATTAACAGTATTTTCCCTGACACTCTTTCTATTCTGTAACGACCCTTGCATTACAAATTTAAACATTGGTTTATAAGGTAGGCATAAAGTGAACAATTTTAAAACGAGGCTCATAATCAATAAAATCAGCTACAGTATTTGAATGGTATACTGTATTAAATGTAAAAGTGCGAAAAATAAATTTGATCTCAACGGAAATTGAACTCAGAAGGTAAAGATCAGGCAGAGACAGTGAGAGTCTAACGATTCTGCCAATGTCAGATGAAGCAGTAAACTTGTTTCCGTGAGAGCCCACTAGTTGGTTTTCCTCTAAAATTGTAGGTGCTTTTCTATATCCTCGCATAATCTCTGAACTAATGAATTTATTAATTCTATCGCTATTTCTGTGTTTGAATGCATCTTCGTATGTTTGTGTGGGAGTGTGTGTGCGTGCGTGTGTGTTCGTGCGAGCGCGCGTCTGTGTGTGAGAGCGTGCGCACGTCAAGTGCGTATGTTTGTATTCGTGTATGTTTGGGTGTATTTGCGTGAGCGTGTTTAATTATGTTATCTGGGCTGAATAATTACACCAGTTTGTCTTTAGTCATCTTTCTATTGAATCTAACTATGCATGGATATGAGTATATGTACATTCATGTACGTGTATATATACATACACATACAATCGCATATACATGTGCATACGAGGGGCGTTCAACAAGCAATGCCCCTGACCCACTTCCCATAGCAGTAGAGCAACGAAACTTGGCACAGGTATTAGTCTTTTTCAGCATAGGAACAACCCATAGTTACGCATTTCTCCCATCATTTGATGCAGCTCTGGAGACCGTTTTTGTAGAAGACCCCAGCTTGGTCCTCCAACCACGACGTGACTTCAGAAATCAAATCAAGGCTGCATCATCTGGGAAACGCTTTCCTTTCAAAAACAACTTCATGGCTGGGAAGAGGTGAAAATCAGAGGGTGTAATGTCAGGAGAGTAGGGGTATGGGGGAAGAGTTCATAGCCGCACGCCTGTGCTTCTGATCTGGCGACACGCGAGTTGTGGACCGGAGCGTTGTCCTGTAGGAGGAGGATGCCTTTGCTGATCTTGCCCCGCCTCTTGGTTTTGATAGCTTCTCTTACTTTCCTCAAAAGTGAAGCATGATAGGCTCCTGTAATCGTGGTACCCTTTGCCAGGAAATCTGTCATCACTACTCCGTCCTGGTCCCAGAAGACTGTGAGCATGACCTTGCCCGCGGAGGGCTGCACCCTTGCCTACTTTGGAGGAGGTGAGTCATGGTGCTTCCACTGCATTGACGGGGCTTTGGTCTCTGGATCATAGTGATGGACCCTGGTCTCATCCTGTGTAATCAGTCTTTTGAAAAATTGTGACTCATCTTCTTGGCACATCCCTAAATTCATCCTCGAGCACTCGACGCATTTTTGCTTCTGGAAAAGTGTGAGCAACCTGGGAATCCATCTGGCAGACACCTTTTGCATATGCAAATGGTCATGAATGATAGTTTCCACAGACCCGGTACTAATCTTGACCTCATGGGCTATTTGGCGAATAGTTATGCGTCGATCTTCCAAAATGGCAGCCTCAACTTGACGGACAGATGCCTCATCAATGGCAGAAGGGGGCGACCAGATCTGGGAGCTGTTTCCACAAAGTTCCGACCATGTTTGAATTCACGATGCCAGCGTTTTACAAGGTGATATGATGGGGCATCATCACCATAAGTTACTTTCATTTCATCAAAAGTCTCCCGTTGTGTGCGTCCTTTCAAATACAAAAACTGGATCGCTGCTCGACACTCAACAGGCTCCATTTCCCACTTGACTCATTTCAAACACATGTAAATCAGAAACCACAATTTGCCACTTAATCTATAGAGATATAAATAATTGCACATGCAAACTTTCAGCTAGATCAAACAACGGCAAGTGGGTCAGAGGCATTACTTATTGAACGCCCCTCGTATATATATATGCATATCCACGTATATGCGTATATGTGTAGGGAGTTATATATATATATATATATATATATATATATATATATTATATATATATATAATATATATATATATATAATATATTTAATGTAGGATAAAATTTTTTTCGAAAAGTTTTTTATCAATGGCCAGCATATTAAAAATATCTTTAAAGGTTAAAATTGCCCTTATTTATAAGTTATATATATATATATATATATATGTGTGTGACCTCGTGTGTACCGTTGGCGATTTTTTTCCCTCTGTCTTCTCTTCTCTGGATCTTTCCCTCTCCTATGTTTCCGATGAAGAGCTCTGCTCGAAACGGTAAACCCTCCTTGTTTCCTTCTTTCCTGAGCGTCCAATAATACTACATTTGTTCCACGTCCTCGCGTTGTTTTGTGTTTTTTTTTTTGCGCTTTCTTGTTTGGATTAACCATATATATATATATATATATATATATATATATATATATATATATATATATATATATATATATATGTATATATTATATACATACATATATATATATTTATATATATATATATATATATATATATATATATATATATATATATATATATTAACGCACACACACACGTATAATTAAAATAGACAGTAGTGTGCAATGTTCTACCGAATAGGAAAACTATAATTGTCATTAAATGCGACTGGCGTGTTATAAAATCTACATTGCTAGAAATAAAAGCTAAAATAATTACAGCATTAGAGCATTTTGGATCCCATTTCTAGCAATGTTGGTGTGTATAACACCCTAGTTACATTTATATGTATATATACATACCGTATATTCTCGAGTAACAATCGATTTGAATTAAAAGTCTACCCTATAGTATTTCACAAGCAACAGGACAGCATTTGTGGGTCAAGTTACCATATCTTTATGTATGTAGAAGTAACAACATTATGCGGCTACCTCACTGTAGCCTGCTGTATGGGTGGGATGCTTGGCGTCTATAATGGAATTCTCGGTGCTTATAGTAAAGCACCATTTAATAGCGAGCACTACATATCTGTTGAGTGTTGCTAGATCACCATTACTAAAATGTATGCATAAGATATGCTGCATGCCTGCAAACATCTTCAAGCGTCATACTCTCATTGTTTACATGGTGAGAAACATGTTTCACAGACAGTACAATTGGCGAACACTGGCAAATGCAACTGCTTGAATTCGTACAAAGACATGGCTCTGGTAAGCCTGAATACGTTCAACTAGTTGCTAGGTCAGTGATTCCCATGCGACCTTTATGTTTTACTAAGACTTGTGTTTGGTGCTTAGAATTGGTAATATTACTATAATTCTTTGTGTTTTTTGTTGTCATTCGCTTAGAGATCAGATGGGCTTCTGCTGCTAATACGGTACTTCGGATTCTACCTTCAATTTCAGCCCCTTAAAAGTAGTATCCTTGTAATAGTCAACCCTATAAATTAGGCTTTAAAAAAATGGGCTAAAAAATTCTAGTGTTATACGAGTATATACGGTGTATATACGGTGTATATACGGTGTATGATTCGTTAGTTACTGCACGCATTTTTTTTCTCTCCTTCTTTCTGTGTTTTTTTTCTCTCTGTGTATCTTTCTGTTGAAGAGCGTAGGCTCGAAACGTTAAAGACTTGTTTTATTTATATTTCCTGAGTGCCATACTAATACAATTGTTTGTTTGTTTTCCACCTGCCTTCGTCTTTTGTCTATTTTCATAAAGCTTCCCGTTATATATATATAATATATATATATTATATATATATATATATATTATATATATATATATATACATATGTGTGTGTGTGTGTAGATAGATAGATATTTTCTTTTATTTCTTTCAGTCATTTGACTGGGGCAATGCTGGAGCACCGCCTTTAGTCGAACAAATCTACCCCGGGACATATGCTTTGTTGACCTAGGACTAATTCTATCGGTCATTCTTGGCGAACTGCTACTATACGAAGACGTAGACACGCCACCATCAGTTCCCAAGCGATGGCGTTGGACAAACACAGACACAGAAACACACATACATACATATATGAAGATATATATATATATATATATATATATATATATATACTCACATATATATAATAGGAGGCCATTGATTTCGCACCTATAAATCGCTTAGCAATATACTCTTAGCACTATAGTGCTAAGCTATATATACTTACGAAACCAATGGTCACCTAATGACCGGGAATGACTTTTAACTTTCTAAATATTATTGCTGCTCTAATGCTTTAGAGTGTTTCCTTTTTTGATATATGAAATCCTGACGATATGTATATATATATAAATACCCATAACGGAACAAGAACGTAACGGACGAGAATGAAAACACATGGACAGAAGTATGATACAAAGACGTACAAGGATACCAGGACGTAACATTCGTGGCTTTCTATTCCTCAGTCAAGCTTCCAATTATCACTACAGTTTCGGCCTGTTACACTTGTGGTAGGCCACAAAAATATTAGCTAAGGGCGTTACATTTTTGGAAGAAAGGGGGCGAATATATGCGACAACACTGACAAAAAAACAGGTGTCCTTCGACTACAAGGACACGTTAAGTTAAGCTGGCTTGTGAAGTGGATGCCTTAAGGCAACAAACATAGATGAAATTTAGGAGACAGGAAAATAAGGTGTTGTGCGAGCGGCGATCAAGCCAAAAAAGAAATATCATGCTTGGTAGAGCACTGGTCACGTGGGAGGAACAGAGAGTGTTAGGGAGAAGACGGATTGAAGTATCAGGGAATGACTTAGAGAGGGGGAGAGGAAGAGTGAAAGGTACAAAGGAGACAACAGAGGAAAATAGAGAGATTAAGCAAAAGGAATGCCAAGAAATGTGAGAAAGGGTGTCTCTGTAACTTAGGAGTTCGGCAAAGGAGACCGATAGAATAAACACCAGGCTTATAAGAAGTAATTACTAGGATTGATATATTCGGCTGAAACAAGTAAAAGATAAAAGATGCACACTCGCACACATACATACATACAAACACACACGCACATATATATATATATATATATATATATATATTAACAGAAACACCCGTCATTAACTGGGTTGAAAGAAGCCACCAAAATAGTACTATGAATATTTTTAGATTGTATTGGACGTATATAAGAAACGGTTGTTAACTTTCACGTAGACGATAGAGCCGTTTTCTTCTGGCCAATATTATCATGGGTGCATATAAACCTCTGATCTATGATCTATTGTAATTGAGTGTATAAATGAAGCAAACATCGCACAGACTTTGGCTGACATCTAGTACAAGATAAGTAAATAAAATTTCGGGGAAAGCTAAAAATACGTGTACTGTAATTTATTGAATCTAAGTATTACAACTAACAGAAATACAAATAGCTTTTCTTAGACGAATATAGTGTGACGTTGGCAATATCAACTCAAAGTTGTTAATCATTCTGTAGGTTTTGATTTGTTGATCTCATGGTAAAAACTTCCTTATCGATAATGTTTCGGGTTTTACCAGTAAAGGCAAAAATGAAAAGATTGTTCTTGCTCCCCAGTCAGGATGCTGAAGTGAGAGTAAACAGAAGGAGGAAGCAGAGCAGATGCTAAAATTATAGGCCTAATTCTCTGACTTCACACATGGGCAAGGTTACGGAACGAATAGTCAGAAGGAAACTAATCGCATTCCTGGAAGAAAACGGCTCGCTAAGTGATCCCCAGCATGGTTTTCGACCAGGTAAGAGCTGCCTGACACAGCCCCTACAGCACTATGACTGGGTGTTGAGACAATTACTCGACAACTCAAATATGGACGTACTATAGATTGATGTTTGTAAAAGCTTTTGATAAAGTTGGTCATGGTATGATACGTTAAACTGTGCGATTTCGCCATAGCTGAAAAACTTGGAGAGTGGTTATATAACTTTCTGACAAATAGGAGTCAGGCAGTGGTGGCCAATGGAGCCACATCAAAGAAAAAGCAAATAGTGAGTGGTGTTCCAGTGGGCACTGCCTCGGGGCCACTGCTTTTCATAGTGGACCTCTCAGATATGACCTCAACTGCCCGGATAGCCATCCTTGCCAGCTACGCAGACGGTGCAAAAGTCTTGCAGAAAATATGAAACTCTAGCGATCTTGCACGCACAGCAGGTGTTGGACGCAATTTACAGATGGGCTGGGTAAAACAATGTGCAGTTTAATGCTTGAAAATTCCGGTCCTGTGCTACCAGCACCCAGAACTGAACGAAAAACCTACAGGTTACACTGACCCAAGGTGGGGATTACAATTCCAGAACCCAAATCAGTGCGTGACCTGGGTATCGACATGGGTGATGATACCTCTTTCCAAGTGCACTTTACCAAGATGGCGACGAAGTGCAGGCGGCTGGCTGGCTGGCTGGCTGGATCTATCTATCTATCTATCTATCTATCTATCTATCTATCTATCTATCTATCTATCTATCTATCTATCTATCTATCTATCTATCTATCTATCTGTATGTGTGTGCGTGTGTGTGTATGTATGCACACATTATCGTCCATCACCGCCCCTCCCCTGTGATAAATAACGCCCCCGGCTCTTCTCCACTGCTCTTGGCTTGAAGAGCTGCTTCAGGCACCAGCACGTTTTGCATCTATCAGGATGAAGAGACTCAATCATTCGCTACAGAACTACTACTCGGATACGAGTTAATGCCGATATATATATATATATATATATATATATATATATATATATATATATATTCTTTTATTTGTTTCGGTAATTTTAACTGCGGCCATGTTGGAGCACTGCCTTCAGTCGAAAAAATCGACACCAGGACTTTTGTAAGCCTAATACTTATTCTGTTGGTTTGTTTTTGCTGAACCGCTAAGTTACGGGGGACGTAAACATACCAGCATCGGCTGTCAAGAGATGGAGGAGAGACAAACACAGGCACACAAATACACACCCCACACACACATACATATACATATATATATATATATATGACGGTCGTCTTTCCGTTTCTGTCTAATGAATCTATTCACAAGGCTTTGGTCGGCTCGAGGCTATAGTAGAAGACACTTGCTCAAGGTGTATATTTAAGAAGTTTGCTTCGGAACAAGTTAGTTGCCTGTTAGGAATCACTGCCTTTTACCTTGTATATGTATTTCCTATCATAGTCTCGGCTTGATCAATGTATTGAGAGTCAGGTTTCCGAAAGAGAAACTATATGCAAGACTGTCATGTATACATACTATTGAACATAATAATTGTCTTTACAGAAATGGGTGTGGAGGGACCATCAACAACCTTTCATTTCTCCAATGAGTTGAATTTTCGTTGTGCAAAATTTTTGGATAGACTTTTGAAATATTCTAAACTAAATATTATCGGTACATAAGTAAATTATGATTAACTAAACAACCGGTGTCTGCTTAGCCATAGACCAAAAGTATAAGAAAAATAAAGTAAAATAATGCGTCTTAACGAAACTTGTCAATAATAAGTTTTTTATTCTCTTTTTCTGTTTTGTTTTTGACAGCCTGATCATCTTCAAGTCTGAAACTTATATAAAGTGTTTTGTAGATAACACTCTTCTTTGTGTTTTATTAGATAATATTGTTTTCTACTCGTTTACAATGTTCTTTAATACAGTCTCCTGTATAAAGTTTTCGTTTGTTTGATATATAACGTATAAGAAAATGACACCTAAAACCTATGGATGATTCTGAAAGTAAAATAAGCCTAAACTAATTCCACATTACGCCAGTTATATAAGTTTTAATTAGAAGTTAGAGTCTACCTGGTGTTTTAGAAATACATAACTTATTATAAATGATGATGGCATGTATTGCATTTTTTTTTGTCAAGCTATGCGACTGTTAAATTGATAATAGTTACATAAAATGGGATAAAATTAGATTTCAGCTTCCATGAACTGAATTTTATGCATATGTGAAACATTAAACAACGATTCGTACCAAATCAAACGGCTCAAACACACACACACACCTACAACACTCAAGGGTAACTCACTCACACACACACACAAACGCACACACATATATGTGTATATATACATATATAACTCGATAAATATCTAATGTGACTAGACTAGATTCTCGAGATAACCATATTTTAATGCTGTGGTACAGACATTTCGTTTGAGTTTGATGTATACTTCATTCGGACAAACAAACATACATGCATATATACATGCATACATATATGTGTGCGTGCGTGTGTATGTATATGTATATGTATATGTATATGTATATATATATATATATATATATATATATATATATATATATATATATGTATGTATTAGACAAAATGAGATAACAAGGCCAAGGCTGTGAGTAGCTTCCAGGACATTTATAAGGAAAACGATATAGTCTTACAGCTGTTTCTGGAATATCATGGGTATCCCTTCATCAGAGACGATGTGAGATGGTCTGCCCATAGCACTTACTTGGCGTGACCTGCCACTCTTTGGGGTCTTCTAGATACCAATACCTCTCATATATGTATATATGTATATATATATATATATTATATATATATATATATATTATATATGTATATGTATATGTATATATATATATATATGTATGTATGTTTGTATGCATTTATGTATGTATGTATGTATCACCTCACAGTTGTAGTTGAGGAAAGCTTTGCTGACTTGGAGGACTGGACACCACTTGAAAATTGGAAAAGATTGGAAAAGTGTTACCTGTAACATGATATTTCGCGCAGGGAAACAAAATGCTACACCATGCTCCGTGATCACTGTAAAAGCTGTAAGGCGTGACGCGGACAGCTACAGAGACGTGGCCATAAAGAAATGACACAGCCAACTTTCTGATTGGATCCGCACGCCAGCTTTCAGCTTTTATCTAACCACTAATGAACTGAGGCTTAGATTAAATTGAGACGGTTATGAGAAGCGTCTGGAGATTACGGCCAATCTCTGGCTGGAGAGGGTGGCTGCTGGAAGTCCATATGTGTGACAGCAGGATTCGACGCTTTGCTGTACCTTCAAAAATAGTCAGAAGTGGTTGCCGCAGAATTTGTATGACTTCACCAGCCCCAATTTCTGACTTCCTATTTCTAACGATTTTAATTCCATGGTCACTATGTGTGGGGCGTGGTTGGGAAAGACACGAAATGCTCTACTTGTAATACCAAGGTAGACTGGTGGCCAAGATCAAGGAGGTGTTCGAAGATCTTCCCAAGGACACAGCGAGGAATGCATGCACCAGGTTCAGGAGCCATCTTGAGACCGTGGTGGAAGCTGAGGGTGAAATAAATGTTACCTCGCAGTCGTAATGTAGCTGATATTTCTTGATTTATGAAAAAATACTTTAACGTTTGGATGTGAAACTTTTTCAATTTCTTAAAATGGGAACTGTCAAATTTATCCCGATCAACCTGTTCAGGCATATGAAAACATACATACATACATACACATGTAATTCAGCAAGTGTGGTATTGGTGATAATAGCGTTACTGCTACACACACTAAGACACACAGACATCCACCCTCCCCATTACACCCCTCTTCTTGCCTCCCCCTTTTCCCTCCATTACCCTCTCCATCACCCCCGCAAACTTCTTGTTAATTGGCAATGAATTTCTTGAACCAAAATGATCGAATCCGTGGCCGGTTTTTTCTCATAAGAAGTTGCTTATGGTGACTGAAGAGAGGGCAGACAATTTATATATTAAGTTAAGATAGTGGTAAACAATTTAAGCTTGTGAAAAACGATATGCTGAAAAAAGAAAAGTTACATGCGTACAGACATAATTCTGCTTTCAAATTAATGAACGCAGTGCGGGAGTCAGATTTTCAAAATATATGTAAGGAAAGGGGAAGATTTCAGTTTCACGACCACTGCTATAGCCAACATACTTATTGTCACCATATTTTGTCACCTCCGTAGTAACTACATCGCTTTCTCTCGACGTTACGTGGCCTAGTATTTAGGGTATTGCACTCACGATCGTGAGATTGAGGTTTCAATTCCTGGGCAGAGTGGTACGTTGTGTTCTTGAGCAATATACTTCATATCACGTTCCTATGCGTGCACCTGTTCAGGCAGTGTCAGTTTGATGGAGGGTGTGAGCTAATGTACAGCATATATATTTGATCACTATAAACGAATTATTTATGCACGCTATTCAGTAAAACATTGCAAAACAAACTTACTCGTAGCGCTAAAGACTACCACCACGTCGGTTTCTGATATTCAAAATTAACTTGTGGCATTGCACACTGTCTCCGTCATCTCCTCCCTCTAACCAGCTATTCTGTAGGCTCCACTCTCAAACACTGCGTTATTAAATATACTCACTACATTTTCCCTTCTACTTCAACTTGCTGGAATATTCATCCCTCCCGAATTCAATCCACACATGTCATCTACAGTTACGATCACTTTCTGTCTCTTTTGACTACTGACCACTAGCCGAGTTACATCAGATACGTAATGGCTTTTATGATCTTCGCTTGCTTAATATCGAACCCTCTATTTAAATATGTATGTCAAACAGTGCATACACACACACACACACACACACACACACACATACATACACACACACACACAATGCAACACACACAATGCAACACACACACACGCACACATACACATGATTGTATATGTTTGTACATACATGCATTTCTACGGAAGACGGGGTGGGGTGTAGCTAGAAGCTTCATTCGTTTCGGCTTTATTCGGCACTACTCCCTAGTGAGTGTAGGACGACGTACTGACTTCAGATGCAACGCACAGTGCAGTAATTCTCATCAGGTGGCGTAACATGCTTCAAAAGTTACCAGATTTATATTTTCTGTTCGCTCCAAGCTATATGCTGGTGGTGAGTTGTTAGCAGTTGAGACCCATTTTGGTTAAAGGAGGAGGATGTGGTCAAGAAGGAAATACAAAAATATTAAAAAAACACAAAGAATCTAAATAGGGATGGGGGTATGCTTTTATAGTTGTGCTCCAGAAGCAGTTGCTAAAAATAATAAAAATAAAAATGAAATACAGTGAATCTAATGTAAATGGAGTGTGTATGTGGAGGGGTTGTCCATGGCATTGCATTGAAAAGCTTCAGCGTGTGGAGAATTTTGATGGCTGGCTCCGGTAGTCAAGCGCGAAGGCGTGGACAAGAATTTCTTGGGGATGTGATTCCAGTCTTTACACCTGGTGGCTGCATACACCGACACACAGGCACACATTCAGACATACACACACACACATACATATATATATATATATATACACAAATGTGCTGCGTACATGTATACATACACGCACACATGCGCTCACACACCCACACGTATACAGCAGACGCACACACATACATATATATATAATTACACAGTGGCACACAAGCCTCATCCTGTCAATACGCACCGCGCCTACACACATACACGTGATGAATCTCCTTGAGAACTATGTTAAAGGTACGGGTGTCTGCTCAGCCACTTCCACGTTAATTTCAGAAGCAAGCATTTCCATCGATCAGATCAACTGGAAAGGTTGTTTTCGTAAGGTATGGAGCGTCAGTCTCGGTTAGACTTTTACGTATCTACTCTGATAAAGGAGGCTCTAAAGTTTACCAATTAGTGTCTGCTTCCTTTACTGACTAAAATATCTGATGAACTAGGTCTGTTAACATTACGAGGTAACTCCGTGCTCTCAGAAACAGTAGTTGGACTTGTGAAGCTCTCTCCCCTCTTATATTTTTAGTCTATGTAAATTGAGTAACGTTGCTCTATAAAATATATATATATATATATATGTATATATATATATGCTTGTTTGTCTACCTTCTCTCTTTACAAGTGTACATTAACACAGAAAGTTTTATGTGTTGATTTGAAATAAATACACACACGCACACAGACACATACACACTTACATATTTATGAAAAATAACATGGGTATTACGTATGTTTGTATATACCAACACTTCCGACGATTCCATCTTAGATAGCCCACTGTGAGATAATACACTTTATAGACTGGAATCCAGTAACGTGCTTCAACTAGCAATGCAAGTATCTATATTTTGATTTTATCGTCTAATTATTTTTATATGTACATTTGTAAACCTGGATTCATTCTTTTATCTCCGTCAGTGTGTTCCATGCTCAATATATTATAAATCTATTTGAAAGGAAATGTTTACCTTCAAGTTATGGCGAACTACAGCGATATAATTTCTTCACATTTATGCAAACGTATACATGAACCATGAAATTTACCTGAAGTTAGCAGTTAAACAGATTTTACATCCAGGAGTTACGATTGTATTTGTGATAAAATTATTTCAGTAATCTTTTGCTACATATTACAAAGAGTGCAAAGAGGACAGCGCTACTTCAATTACATTCAAATGATGAAGTCGAGAAAGTCCTAACTTATAGACGTTTGTTTCAAGCTAAATATAAAAGTCAAAAAGGAAATAGGGAAATTTAGATAAATAATGATTACACACGATGACAGTTATGTTTTCAATATATCTTGCCGACACACTGCTTTTAAGCCAAAACATACGCACATACGTACAGCGTGTTTCTGATGAGTTTCTATCTGCCAAAGATCATTTGCAAGTTCTTGATCGCAGAATGGGTCGAACTAAGTATCAAATGTCTTCGAAACAAATGTCACTCCATTTAACGATAAATGTAAACTAATGAGCTACATACATACATTCACACACGCACACGCAAGCACATATATAATGATAATAATAATAATAATAATAATAATAATAATAATAATAATAATAATAATAATAATGATAATAATAATAATAATAATAATAATAATAATAATAATAATAATAATAATAATAAAAATAGGAAGCCGGACATAGTCTTTATTGAGAAACCAAACAATGCTGGATCATAGGTATAGCATGCCCAGCTGACAACAAGGTGTGCGACGAGGAAGAAAGAAAAATCGAGAGATATGACAGGTTAGCTTGGGAAGTTAAGCAGTTGTGATCGATGAAAAAGGTAGTAGTAGTACCCTGGGAACAGTGAGCAATATTCTCGAGAAGTACGTTGAACAAATAGGGGCTGCAATAAGGATGGAGCGCTTGCAGAAAACAGCACTGCTTGGAACCGCTCGAATACTCCAGAAGGTGCGCGAAAAATAAGGGGTGTTACGTTAGTTCACTGGTAGTGAACAGCTGACACAGTAGTACATCTACAGCGTTAGAAGCTGTGCAAAGACAATAATGATGATGATGATAGTAATAATAATAATAATAATAATAATGATAATGATGATGATGATGATTGATGAAGGCAACGGAAGATAGATTTGGCACTAGTACGACGATTGTTTCGACTCATCATGCAACAGACAATTATGGGTGGGATTTCGTGCATCTAATTCTGTTGCGTCAACCTTGGCAGTTTGTCACAAACTGCGAATTTACGGGGACGTAAATACACCAACATCAGTTGTCAAGCGATAGTGGTGGTGGTGGTGGGGACAAACGCACGCACAAAGATACGCAAACACACATATATGCATACGACGTTATTCTTTCTGTTTCCGCCTACCAAATCCGCTCATAAGGCTTTGTTCGGCCCGAGGCTATAGCGTGAAGGTGCCACGCAGTGGCACTGAATCAGGAACCATATGACTGAGAACCACCCTTCTTACCTACAGCCACACGACTGAAAGAAGTAAAGATGCATGTCTGCGTTGTGTATACAAATATCCATTACTAAAGTTGGTACACCGCCAGTAGTTGACTGTTACTCGTATTTTATCGACCTTTTGATAGCAAAAATCACATTGACCTTGGTAGTATTGGAACTCAACAACTGATATGCTCCCACAAAATACCACAAGATATACTTGTCTGTCACTCACTCCATTAATCCACCATATTGCCTTTAATGGCAATAAAAAGAAGCTGCTGTGATACATCACAAAATTACGTGTTGTAACATCCAATCAATCAATCTTCCCCGGTTGAAATTAATCTGTGATATCTCATCAAGGTGCATAATGAACCTGCATTTAAATAGAAAACAATCTAAGAGAATTACAATTATTAGCCATGTATATCTGTGCTAAATATGCAGCCTCCCTCTTTCGCCCTCTCTGTCCTTTCCTATCTCTCTCCCCACCTCATTAATCATAGAAAATCCTCATCGATCACGGTGAATCTATTATTATATACTCGTCCGCATGATGTTCATTTATAAGACACTCGTTCATTAGATAATTGTTCGTAGTTGGTTTTCATCATGATCAGCAGACGTAGCAGCAGCCAGTGTCTCCTCCTCTTCCTCCACATTATCATCATCATCATCATCATCATCACCACCACCACCACCACCACCACCACCACCACCACCACCACCACCATCATCATCACCATCCTCCTCATCATCATTTAATGCCGCCAATTTTTGTTTCGGCACTATTTCGGCAGCTGGGTGCCTTTCCTAATTCCAACCGTTTTACAGATCCTACATCGTGGCCCCGTCACCAGTGAGGTTACCAAATAACTTGTAAATAAAACAAAAACAAAAAAAAAGAAAAAGAAAAGAAAACTCCCTTCTATTGAGTGAGAGAGTGACAAAGCACACAAAAAGTTAGCTTTATGGCATGTGTCGAGATGCTGAAGCTGCTCGAGGGACAGACACAAGTGTCTTGCTATAAAAAGAGACACATGCCTACCACCACATAATGTAAGGATGGGTGGAAATAGCGATGAAGGTGGTAACATAAATGTAAATAAGGTAAACATTTACAAGACAAACATGTGAGATAAACGTTTATTTTTTTTACTTCTTTTAGTTATTAGACTGCGGCCACGCTGGAGTATCGCTGTGAACAATTTTAGTCGAATGATTCAGCACCAACAATTTTCCCTTTTTTTTTTCTTTTAAAGCCTGATACTTTTTCTATCGATCCCTTTTGCCGAACTGCGAAACTACGGAGAGGTAAACACACGAACACCGGTTGTCAAGTGGTGTGACTTACGAACACACACACACACACATAGCAACATACCTATAAATATGTATGTATAAACAAAGGGATTCTGTCAGTTTCCGTGAACCAAATCCACCCACAAAGCTTAGCTCCGCCCGAGGTTACAGTAGAAGAAACTTGCCAAAGGTGGCACGCTGTGGGACTGAACCCGGACCCATGTGGTTAGGAAGCAACCTTCTTATCACACAGCCACTTTAGTGAATGTTTTTTATAAAATATTTTTGTAATATATGCTCCTTCATTACATACATATTTATGAAATACTCGTTGCTATGTAATCATTTATAAAAAACTCGTTTATAACAAAAACGTTTATAAGAAACTTATTTCCAAGTTGTGTATATATAACAACAAGGTTTCGCGTGATATAACACGTAATTTCGTGTAGCATCTCATCAAATTACTCTCCAGAAATTCTTCAGTCGTACGACGTTATCAGATTACATAATGAACCGTATTAGGAGAACAATCTAAAATTACTGCAATTAGCCACGGATATCTTTGTTAAATATATTACTGCTTCTCTCATCAGTCACGATATTTCGATTGCTATCTAGAACACACATGAATACACGTGCATATAAATTATGAACCGTTGCAGAAACTAATACCTGGTTTCTCGACCTGCTGGAAATGGGTCTGAATTTCTATAAAGCCACACCCTACAGTATTTGTAATGGAAACTATATCACATAACCGACCAGGCTATCAGATGTTGCTACACATCGCTGCTCACAATGCGTTTCGCATTGTTTTAGCCTTCAAATGACGCCACCCCGCTAGCTAAGCGGGCAGGCCAACAGAAGAAAGAGTAAGAGAAAGTTGCGGCGAAAGAGTACAACAGGGGTTGCCACCACCCCTGCCGGAGCCTCGTGGAACTTTAGGTGTTTTCGCTCAATAGACAAACACAACGCCCGGTATATTTATAAATATGGTTGTTCTATTATTCCAATGTCTTTACTTCGATGAGTATGCTGATGCAATGTTCTCGTAAAGTACTGAATCTGAACGAAATAAATTATTTCGATTATTTGGATTTTCTATTGAATTTCGCACACACATGCTTACACTATAATTTGCTTAAAGAGCAATACGTATCTGTGGAGATATACGTATCAATTTATTTGACTTTCTAGAGTTATTTCTATACCACCCGAGCCCCTCTCATTTGTCACTTAATTGGGTATAGAGATTTTAAATATACTATATGAAGAAAAAATGATAGCTAAAATTTGAATGCCATTTGTTCAAATGTCTGCTCCATTCAAACTTATCTGTATGTATGTATGTATGTATGTATGTATGTATGGATGGATGTATAGATGTATGGATATACATACATACATACATACATATATATACATATATATATTATATATATATATATTATATATATATATATATTATATATATACATGTATATATATTTATGTATACACACACACACATATATATACACACACACACACACACATATATATATATACATACATAAGTTCATAAATACATACATAATTAATTATATCAGGGTAATAAAAATTTTAGAAATTTTTACTACCAGTGGTATAGCGTTTAGAAAAATTAGTCAATAGACTATATATTATTCATAAAAAAATACAGTGTACATTTCAACACATAAAAGGTTTCCGTCATAGGATTCCTGGCACGCTAGAAATGACAGCCGAAATCCAAACCGCTATTAGGGATAAACTTCGAAGGGAATGAAAAATAAAAACATTTACCATCTATCTACTGGACCATGGTTTCTGACTCTTTTATGTATATACATACATACATACATACATACATGCATATACACACACACACTTAGATAGATAGATACATTTGCGTTTCATCCTCTTGGGGTCGATAAAATTAGAAGCAACAATTGAACTCTGGGATAGGTGTACTCGATTTAGCCCTCCCCACAAGTTGCTAACCTTGTGCCAAACTTTCAAACCCATATTTGTTTTTTTTCTTTTATATTTTGATTTCGCCTGTGCATGTTTGTTACTTATGACACTCAGAGCGTGTCTAGTCTGAAATATCTGCGAAGTTTCTTTCATACATACACATCTATCGCTCCATACATACGAATGCATACACACATGCCTGCTTGCACGTTCACATTCATACACATAGTCACGAATGGAAGCATGTTCATACACAAATTTTCATGCTTGTATTTTTGTATGTAAAATACTTTCGTCTGTTATTTTCTATAATGAGGTTGTTGCGTTGTGCTGAAAATCACGTTATACTAAATTTACATTGTATCAGATGTTGTTATTAGATTTTTTGGCCATTATATTCTTGCCAAACAGTGAATCTGCTATACTTTGAGATTCATGGCATGGGAAAAATACGCACTAGTCGTGCCACGTAATATTAATCTTCGTTCTTTTGCTTCACACTTTGACACGCGATTTTCACGCCGTTTTTCTTGGCAATTACCAGATTACACCGGGTGCAGTTGTAAACACTACTACAATCATGCACTTAAAACAAATGATAAATATAGCACTATATTCCGAATTGCGTCTGTGTATATATACATATGTATATATATAAATGAATAAATAAATATATATATATAAGTGCATACAATCAGAGTTACCCGCCCCACACTCACACAAACATTGTGTATGTATCTATATATCTATGTATTTAGGTATGTATATATATATATATATATATATATATATATATATATGTGTGTGTGTGTGTGTGTGTATGTATATATATAGAGAGAGAGAGGAGAGAAGAGAGAGAGAAAGAGGAAGAGAGATATGTAATTATGAGATCCAGGTATCTAAGTGTTGGAAGTTTGTATGCTTCGTGCAAGTGTTAGTAGGTATAAAAAAACCAACTTTCAGGAACGATTTAAAGACATACACAGACCGGAATACCAAAAAATATTTAGGTATACATGTACATGCCCAGACGCTTAAGAATATAAACACAAACAAAACAATATGTAAACGTGCACGAGAAAAGACAGACATACAGTTTCAGGTATGATGGAAGTTTAATCAAAATGATAAATACTCTAGTTTAAATATTGATCCATCAACTTTTCATTTACTTCGATTCTGTTTTTCTCTTTTAACTTTTCAAATTATCATTATGTAAATAACTTGTGATATTGCATTCTTTTAAATATCTTATACTTAATATTTTCTACTCTCTTTAGAATTACGAACCACCTACTTCAGTAGTTTGTACGTCTTCGGTATTAAGTAATAAAACAAGATTTAGTAAATTACTTAAAGAAATTATTTTATTCAAATAATTCATTTCAATTTACTGAATAGTATATGGAGAGAGAAAAAGGAAGAACTATTAAGATGGAGCCTCTCATATACAATTCACTTGTGTATTTGATACGCACATAGTAATGTACACATTACATGAATTTGACATTGTCATTTGTAACAAATTCGTTTTACTTATTTGTTAGGTATATATATATATATAATATATATATATATATATTATATATATATATATATATATATGTTTTACTCTTTATCTTTTATTAAACTTTTATTATACTTTTAATACTTTTGATATTTAAAAAAAAAAAAAATAAATAAATTAATTAATTAATTAATAAATAAAATAATATGTAAATATAAAAATATACATACACACACACACACACACACACATATATATATATATATATATATTTGTATATATATATAAAATTTATAAGTTTAAATTATTAAAATATTTTTTATTTTTAACTTTTATATTTTAAAATTAATTTTATGTATTGGTTTATGTTTTTCACTGTTTTATTTGCCTAATAGTGGTTTTATCTCTAATTTAATATAATATATTTATACTATAAAATTGGATTTAATCCTAAATCTAATTTTACCCTGTAAGTTTGGATTTATTCCATAATATATATATATATATATATATGGCTCAGTGGTTAGAGCGTCGAGCTTACGATCGTGAGGTTGTGAGCTCGATCCCGGACCGGGCTGCGTGTTGTGTTCTTGAGCAAAGCACTTTATTTCACGTTGCTCCAGTTCACTCAGCTGTAGAAATGAGTTGCGACGTCACTGGTGTCAAGCTGTATCGACCTTTGTCTTTCCCTTGGATAACACTGGTGGCGTGGAGAGGGGAGGCTGGTATGCATGGGCGACTGCTGGTCTTCCATAAAACAACCTTGCCCGGACTTGTGTCTAGGAGGGTAACTTTCTAGGTGCAATCCCATGGTCATTCATGACCGAAGGGGGTCTTTTATATGTATATATATATATATATATATATATATATTATATATATATATATATATATATATATATATATATATATATATATATATATATATATATATATATATATATATATATATTTATATGTATATATATATATATATAACGGGAAGCTTTATGAAAATAAACAAAAGACGAAGGCAGGTGGAAGACAAACGAACAATTGTATTGGTATGGCGCTCAGGAAATATAATAAAACAAGTCTTTAACGTTTCGAGCCTACGCTCTTCAACAGAAAGATACACAGAGAGAGAAAAACACAGAAAGAAGGAGAGAAAAAAAAAATGCTTGCAGTAGCTAACGAATCAACATGGCGATTATATATATATATATATATATATATATATATATATATATATATATATATTTATATGTAATATATATATATATATATACACACACATATATATGTGTAGACGCAATGGACCAGAGGTCAGGGGAGCGGACGCGCGGTTGTAAGACCGCGGTTTCGATTCCCGGACCGGGAGCGTTGTGAGTGTTTATTGAGCGAAAACACCTAAAGCTCCGGCAGAGGGTGGTGGCGATCCCTGCTGTACTCTTTCGCCACGACTTTCTCTCACTCTTTCTTCTGTTGGCCTGCTTGCTTTGCCAGCGGGGTGACGTCATTTGAAGGCTAAAACAATGCGAAGCGCATTGTGACCAGCGATGTGTAGCAACATCTGAAAGCCTGGTCGGTCACGTGATCACGCGATATATATATAGCGATAGATATAGTATTCATCGATATTTCTTTTGATTTAATGCGATGAGCTGGCAGAATCGTTGGCACATTGGGCAGTATGTTAAGCTGTATTTCGCCTCTTTAAGTATCGACTCTGCTTTCATATTTTCAGGGTCGATAAAATAAGTACCAGTTAAACGCTGGAGTCGATTTAATCGACGGATCCTTTCTCCAGATCTTGTTGGCGTTGAACCAAAATTTGAAACGAATATTATGTGTGTATGTGTACATATTAATGTACGAATTTGTGTATGCATATATGTGTGTTTATGTTTCTGTATTATATACAAATCTGTTCCGATATACGTACCTTTCTATATTTGTTATATATTTTTAGTGCGTATCTGTTTCTCTCTATGCATCTCTGGTTAAAAGTGTGTTTGCGTATACGTTGCTGTGTGTTTATCCGTCTGCAGATGTATTTATATACCAGTATATCGGTAGCAGCCGATATAAAGAATTTAGTGACATCAAAAAAATGGAATCAACTTCCTGTTGGTATGTTTTCTCTTCTTTGTGGTCCAGTCCCAGTTTTATTCTTGATTGATCATGAATATAGAAAAAGTTTCCTTTTCTTCAGATATTGAGTCTATATTATACTACATACAAGCATGCATACATATATGCTTGTGTGTGTGTGCGTGCGTGTGTGTGTGAGTGTATCCTTAAATTTCGGATGCTATGGGTGCGTAACAAGAAATGTACCTCCCTCAGTGTTTCGTGATCATTACTCACCCCATTTTCCCCATGACTTTCTTGCACATATGTGCTTTGATATTATTTAACCACCTCATCTGCGAGTTTTTTAAAAAAAACCCTTACTGTGTTTCATTCTAGAATAACCATAGTATTAAATGAGGATGTCATAGACAATGTTTACATCAACCTACTTCTATTTTCGCGTTTTTACTATTGTCAGAAGTGTTATGATGTTCGTAGGTTTCTTAACAACTTGTTTCATTAGCCTTCTGTTAGTTCGATGAAGACAAGACACCTCGCTCTGTATAATATTTCCTCTCAAACATCATGAAGCTTTTCTTTTAAAATCCAACATTACTTTTTTCACAGCAATAAACTTCAGACGAAATTACAACTTTTATTTAAAAGGAATTTTCACTGCTTTTGAATTTACGTCATGTTTTGTTTAATTTCGAAGTTTAATATTGAGAACACCACTTTAGTAGCTGAAGTTCGATAGGTTAGTATTTTAATTCTTTCTTTGATCTCACCTTTTGTGTTATTATTCTGCCAGACTATATTTGCCTGCTATTAAATTGAGTTGACTATTTGTCTATGATTTTTATTTTAACATTTTTGTATTTATATTTCTTAGATGTTCGACTGTAGTTTTATTTAGTCATGTTAGGCCTCTAAGTTCTCTTCATTTTGTCCTATTCAGTCAATAATCCCAAGAAATCGTAGATTACCATCTTCTCTACACATGACACGAAATCTTTCTTGGAAAATCTTCAGAACTTCCTTTATTATGCATTCTAGAATCCATCGAAAAGTATTGAGAAAAGGGCTCACATTTGTTTGATAGACAGTTAACTTAGAATAACTTAGAAAGGTTTTGGCCAGTATTGGCCCACGCCATGTCTAACTTTCTGAATTTGCAAAATATTATGCATCTAAAAAATTACACCTGATGAAAGCTGGATGGTATATCAGCCAAAACTTTGTGTTAACAACAAACAAGATGAGGACTAATATCTGTCAAATGTAAATAATGTACATAATTCCTCATCTCTTAAATATAGAACTGTAAGATTTTTATTGCTGGCTTCATTAAGGAAAATAAATACCATGACTTTGCTTGAATAGAAAACTAATCTAATTGTGCAATGGTTTTCACACTCCATCATATTTCTTTTCTTTGAAGACAATGATATAACAATTTACTCTGTCCGTTTACTCAGGAAATGTAAAACAGTTTTGCACATTTGGCATAGGATCGCACGGACATAATCATTTCCCTGATTTAACAGTTCTGAATATTTGTTATGCTGTTCCATTGTGATTTATTACATTTTAGTTTCCGCATTCTTCTGAAACTCTTTCTGTCTCATGCTGTATGTTAAAGAGAATTTCCTTTCTTGATTATTCTATCTCGTTAATACCATAATCCACTCTGTCGTAAATTTCCTCGTAGTTGTCTTACCATTTAACAGTTACTTCATTTGTTTTGGCTGACATGTTTCCGTATTTATCTTCTATAACTGGAACTATAACTGTCCATACTTTGTCCCCTTTGATTGCTTTCTTTATTATTTTCCCTGTTACTTACCATTTTTTCATGTGATTCATGGACCCAACTATCTTCTTCTTTGCCTTAATTTCATTTCTTATGTTGGCCAATTGATATTTACTTCCACGTGTTTCATTCTCATATTATTTCTAGTTTAAGTGTGTTCTTTTATCACAACTGTTAACGTCTTTATTTGATACTTACCTTTCTTTTTTTCTCAATTTCTATCGGATTCTGTTTTAATTATTTTTCCAATTGCTACTATCAATTCTTGAGCATATGCATCAATTGATAATAAAAATGCTAATTTCTTCTAATTTGAGCCTTAAATTCTACCGTTCTATTCAACTTTTTCAAGTTCATATTTTATTCTTGGATGTTTAGTTTCCGCTTATTCCGGTAAATTTCGTTGCCATTATTAAAAGCATGAGATTACTGCTTTTACATGGGAAAAAATGTGTGTTTTAGAGATATTTTCGAGATGAAAGTAACATTGATCCTGTTATTACATAAGCTTCCAGGCGAAAGGCATGATAATATTCTGCACGATTTGAGATTTGTGCTGATCTATTATCCCTGCTACAATTAGTGCTGCTTCGAAAATTCTGATAACCTTATTCCCCCATTGTTTATTTGTCCCCAGCTATAATTACAAACTGTTCCTTTCAAGTATAATGGGCATCTAAATCAATCCATATATTCCAGTCTTTTTTGAATGTCTTTATTTTTTTCCGTCAATAGTTTTTCTTCTGCTCTTGATAGTATTTTTCCAGCTCCCCATTGTAATCGTTAGTTAGAAACACAATCGTAACCGATTAAGATATATTGCATATCAGACTTCTGTATATTCTGCTGGAAATAGCTGCGCAATGTGTAACTCGTTTAAATGCCTTCATATATATCGTTAAATCTGCATTCTTTTCATTTCTATTTGGTTAACCATTTTTGATGCCCATTATCAGGCTTACATTCTCCACGTGGTATCCGACGTGTTCTATTTATTATATATCAATAATATCTCTACATCACACGACTGATAAAATTATCATACCTTTAAATATTGTACTATAAAGGAAACTTTAGTTTGGTTCTCAAGCGGAAACTTTACAAACTGGTTCTGCTTATTATCAATGCAGATAAACATGGCCATTAGCTCCTCTGTGTGAGGGTCATGTCCCAGATTTTATTGTAAATTCAGTTAGATTTTGCATAAAATCCTCACCCATTAAACTTCTAAAATCTGATCAACCGCCAATGGAATATGATGCGTTGCATGCATTGCACCGGCTGAAAATAGACGCTTATCCGAATCACACACATACGCGCGCACACACACACACACACACAGACACACAGACACAGACACACGGAGACACAGACACAGTCACAGACGCACACAAATACACACACGCAGTTATACATCTATATATATATATATATGCACAGATTCATACATGCTTATATATGTGTGTGTATATATACAAGTATATATATATATATATATATATATATATATATATATATATATATATATATATATATATATATATATATATATATATATACATACATACATACATACATACATACATACATACATACATATATATATATATATTTATGAGAAAGAATGAAAATGCAGCTATTTTTAAAAATTAGATATATTTAAATTTCTTTATATAAATACATTAAAAAAAACGTTTTTGTTTTACATGTTTCGGTTGTTTATAAACCTTATAAAAATTATGTAGTTAAATGAAATGTGAAGAGAAAAAAAAGAATATTTTTTAAATAAACGTTCATAGTGTACTTTTCTTTTTGCTGTAAGAGCACGTGGTAATTTCCATTAATTTTACTGCTAGTAGTAATTTCACCTGTTGTCTGTGATGGTAAGTTAAGTAGCGTGGTCAAAATTGTTTTCAAAAGGAGTGGCCGTAGTTGTCAAATAAGTAGTAGTAACAATAATAGTGTTTGCAAAGTTATGTCCGCTGAGGTCTTCACAGAAATGGATTTATCTCTTATGAATAATATATATATAGGTTCAGTATTCCGAGCTTAAAGAATTTAGACTCACTCGATACTTTCTTATGAAGTGCATTTCTTTCTAATGCGTTCATTTTGGCTAGCACTATCTTTGAATTTGTATAATGGAAAAGTTGAGAATTTGGGATAATTATTGGATGCTCATCTGTCGATGTGTTCGCTAGCAGATATTTTTCTGTATTCCGGAATTCTTATTTGGGATTTGTGCACTACTGACGTAGGTTGCTTTTGTGTGTCTAATATATTGCCGTTTGCATCCCCAGCATGTAATTAAGTAAATCAAATTCTCTGATGCACATGTAAAGTTAGTTTTTATGGTAAAATTTTGGCCTTGTGCCAATCGGTATTCTGATCCTTCTATTATGTTGATACAGATCCCACCGTTTGGCCTCGTGCACTTTTTTACTGTAGGTTTTGTGGTTATTGTTGAGTGTAATTTGGCCTGGGTTAAAATCCTCTTCATTGATTTTGGCAAACCTCTTACTTTTGATGAAGGTGTGTTTTTGGAGGATTTGACTCACCTTTGGTCCCTCTTCAGTAGAGTTGTTCTATGGAGTATAGTGTTTTTATGTGGGTTGTGTGTGGAGATGTAAGGCAGAGTTTTCAATTTTTCTTCCTTCTTTGGTCTTGTTTGTCTAAGTTCTTGTGTATTGAATTTAAGGACTCTTTCGATCGTATTGTCGATTAAGGGTTATGGGTAATTCCTATTGATTAGTGTAGTTTTTAGTTCTTGGAGTGGTGTGTAACAAGTGTTTGTGTCTGATACTATTGTGCATATTCTTTTGGCTAAACTAAAGGAGATATTCATCCTGGTCTGTCTCGGGTGGCAAGAACTAAATGGCAGGGGCTGTTTCGAGTCTGTGGGTTTGTAGTAGATATCTGTCTCTATTTTGTTCCCGACTTTCTTAATAAGGATATCTAAAAACGGTAGTTGTTCCTGGTTATACTCTATCATAAATTGGAGGTTTTCCTTTATTCCATTTATAAGTGCTTTCATTCCAGATGATGAAGTAGTCATCGAGATATCTTTTCCAGTTATTTTGAACGTAGTTTGAAAAGGCGTTTCCATATTTCTCGACTGTTTTCTAGTATAGTTTAATTTCAAGAAAACTCTTCACAAAGTTTCTTTGCAGCTTTAATTAAAGTAAATATATATGTTTTTGTGTTGCAAGATTCCTGATGTGAAACCGTGTCTTGAGACAGATATTGTTGTATTTCGGGATGTTGTATTTCGTCCTTCACTCGCTTATTTCTGTTCTTATTTTAGTTCATGTCCATTGTCCGGATATCTTTCGTCACACATCAGTGACCTCTTCAGCAAAACTTTCCGTCCTCGTGTGTACTCCTTAATTCTTTTCAACTAATGGACTAAGCGGAGTAGGAGCACACACAAGGACGAAAGATATCCGGACAGTGGATATGAACTGAAATAAGAACAGTAATAAACAAGTGAAGAACGATTATATAGTTGGCAAAACAAAAGAAGGAAATGAACATCCCGAAATGCAATATATATGTATGCATGTGTATATATATATATGTATATATATATGTATATATATATATATATATATATATATATATATATATATATATATATATATATATATATATATACCGGAGTAAACACATAAATGTGAAACAAGGTGGAAAAAAGAGTACTCAAATACCAGTGGTAGAGTAATATGCTTTATTTTAAGCAGCAGAAAATTCAACAAAATCTGTTACTCTGAGTTTCTCGTTGCCGTTCATCAGACAGTTTTTGCTAGATTCTAGCAAAAACTGTCTGATGAACGGCAACGAGAAACTCAGAGTAACAGATTTTGTTGAATTTTCTGCTGCTTAAAATAAAGTATATATATATATATATATACACATACATACATACACATACATACATACATACATACATACATACATACATACATACATACATACATACATACAACATACATACATACATATATATATATATATATATATATATATATATATATCTATATATATATATATATATATATATGCATATACATATACACGAGGTGGTGCTGGAAGATTCCTGGCTTTGGGTAAAAGAAAATGCAAGGGATCAGTTAATGATGATTTTATTCAACATATTCCCCTCTAAGATTGACACACTTATTTCAACAGTACTTCCTTTTTTTCTAAGTTCTATAAAAGAACTCGGAATGTTTAGGCCTTCGAACCTGACTTTTCACGATACACTTAAAGCCAGGAACCTTTCACCAACCCCTCGAATATATATATGTGTGAATTTGTGTGTGAGTGAGTACGTGGTATGTGTCTGTATTTGTGTATCTGTATGATATAAGTGTATATGTGTGTTCTATTTGTTCATACCTACATGTATGTGTATTCATGTATTTCTCACACACTCTTATATTAATCTGTTGCCATTGATATATATATATATATATATATATATATATATATATATATATATATATATATATATATATATATATATATATATATATGTATATATATATTCATTAATTTATATTTCTTTCGCAATATTTTATGAATTTCCATCAATAAATATGAAGGTATTGTGTTGATTGACCATTGCCCTTATTATTTGGCATGAAAACAATGAACGCAGAGAAAATACGATGGGAAATATAACAATCCGCTTGGAGAATGTAATTTGTTTTATGCTCGTCAACTGATGAAAGAAATGAAATATAAACAATGGAATAATTAAATGATAATAGAAAAAAGTTAAATAAACAAATAGGTTATGAAAATAATATAATAAAATGCTGAAAAGAACAATGAAATATATAATGAAATGAAATTATATCAAGTATTTTATTATCACTCGAATTCTTTTCAGAGGAAGATATATGCACCTATCTTGCTTGACAGTATAATTGATTTAGAATATATTGGTTTGTTGCAATCTATAAAATATTGTCTGTCACTTCATAGCATGCTTTCTGACAAACATATAACCATGCCATTGTGGAAAATCTAATAGCTAATTAACTGGATATCTTTAATGGTTGCCTGCAACCAACTCACCAGCGAACATACGAACGATCAAACCACCCCACTGACCAAGTAACCAAGTAACTAACTAACCAACTAAGCAACCAACCAGCTAGAAAACCAACCAAACAATTTATTAAGTAACCGACTAACAAGCTAGTCAACCAACCGACCAACCATCAAACCAACCAGCCATTGAACCCTCTCACCAACCATCTAAGCAGGCGATCGACTGTTAAACTAACTAACTAACCAACTAACCAACCAACCAACCAACCAACCAACCAGCCAAACAACCAGCCAACCAGCCAACCAACCAAACGACCTACAAAGGAACGTACGAACGAACAAACGAACGAACGAGCGAACGAACGAACGAACCAAGCAAACTTCAATCCTCGGATCATCCTGCTATCATAACGGTCAAACAGAACTTCATTAACGTCTACTTTGAAAGGTTTCACTGGATGCTGGAAGACGGGTAATGGGTGTACAATACTGAAGCACCCAATCGGTCCTCCCCCATCCAGAGGATTCCACATAACGCCAAGTATACCTGACAACACTTCTATACCTACCTTGTCCCTAGAGAGAGATTGCATTTTTCAATATCTGGAATTTTTATTAAAAACTCTTACTAAAGCAAATATGTTGGTTTCAGTTTTAATGACAAACGTATGTTCTACTTTTTATCGCACCAATTCTTTTCTAAAGAGAAATTTTCTGTAATATTATGTAGTAATTTATACAAACTCTACCCCTGTTGTTGTTCATGTGCTTGATGTTATTTTTGTTGTTGTTTACCACTAATTTTTGCCCTAATCCTATTTTATTGCAAGGCAACAGAAACTAAAAGGCATTCAAGCCCTAACAATTTCGGCTAATTCTTTTTGTTTATGAAATAATATGCAACTGACTAAATTATTCAACCGGCCGTGGTTTGAAAGATATATCTCATATTCCAGCTGGATAAGTGGTCATACATAAGCTTTGTTGTTGATACATATTTAGTTGTTATTCAGATATGTCAGCCTGTATCAAACAGATATACCATAGTAGATCAAATACATTAGAATTATGGACATTCAATGTACGCTCAGTTCTAAATTTTGAGACGGTACCACAAGCAGAAGAATTCAACATGTTATATGAAAAAAGTAGAAGTTGGCTTCTATTTATAAGAGGCCACCTACTTTTAGATGATGCCCATCGTTACATAGACATATACATACATTAATGATTTCGCCAATCCACCGCCTTAGATATTATTATAAATAATATGCTTTAATTCAGATACAGGGCACCTATTTTGAAGTATATGGTTAAGTTCATGCCATCACTTCTAGAATTTGACGCCTAATTTATTTTATTGACACCATAAGAACGAAAGGCAAAGATGACCTGAGGAGGTTTGAAGTTATAATGTGAAATACCAAGGAAAGTACCATAAAGAAATTCCCTTTCACTAACGATTTATCCATGCGTCACTTGTTCGTAACAAATATGTATTCCAATAGAGAGCTAACAATCATGTTATTGCATCTATTAAATGTATACCATTAATTGAAATAATATATGTGTGTGTGTGCGTGTGAGTGTTTGTGTATGCGTGTGCGTGTATATTTGTGTGTGTGTGTGTTTAGGTAAAGAAGTGCCAGTGTGGTTCCGTGTTTAATCCCACAACGTGGAAATATGGTCAAATGTCTTCTACTATTGCCCCACGCTGACCAAAGTATTACGAGTGGCTTCGGTAGGCAGAGAAGGAAATGGGCTGTAGAATATATTTATATATATATAATTGTCACTAAATGTGAGTAGGATGTTAGAAACACCTACATTGCTACAAATCAGAGCGAAAATGGTCTTCTAATACTGTAGTCAACGCACATAAATATAAACATAAACGCTAACAAGAAACTTAATCGTCCAAAAAGTGCCAATTGAGAATTCTTAATACTGATGTCATTTGTGGTAATTTCCGTTGCCTCATCAGTTAAGTCTAACTTGAATTCGTCACTTTTCGGGTTTGATTTTTCTTCTTCGTATATATATATTTTCGTCATGCACGATTTAACGATTCGCTTATGCGTATATGAAAAATGAATATAAACAGCAGTTTGCAATGTTTCCCCAGAACAGAATTACAATTGTCACTAAATCTTCATTGCTAGAAACAAAAGCTAAAAATGTCTAATACTGTAGACAACGCATGTAAATGTAAATATATACACTAACAGGGACCTTAACCTCCGAAAAACAGCGATATGTATATATATATATATATATATAATATATATATATATATATATATATATATATATATATATATGGAGAGAGAGAGAGATGTGTGTTTTTTAATACTTCTATGTGTTTCAGCCGAAATACAGTAGCTACGCTGGTGCACCGCCAGTATTACCACATTTTCAATGATCATTCTTTTGTGGTTGGATTTTGGTGAATGAACGAGTTCTATATCGCTGCTATTTTTGGAGTTTCTAACCATGATGTAGGTTTAACTGGGACTTTGGACAGCACGAGTTAAAATCGTTTCTTGAAAACATCTCCCACTATAAAGTATAAATCTCTCAGATATTTTGGCAAGATATTAAATAGCTGTCTGGCTTTGAATCACAAACTTTTGCAATGCATGGTTTTCACTCTAGATGGTATGGGTGGAACATTTGGAACAATGCAGTGACGTCCAGTTTGGGGCTGGCATAATTCTAAATGTGCCAACCTCTCCAGAATCTTCCAGACGTATGTCACAGCATATCTTTCCCATATTCGTTCTCAGGAAACAAAGTCGTAACCCTTTCAGTCCCACGCAATTATAGCTCAGCTGTTCCATTGATGTAATCTTCCTGGTGTAGCACCACTGAACCACCTTAGGTACCGCTATTAATTTGACCCTCTAAGGTGAACAGAGT
Source organism: Octopus sinensis (assembly GCF_006345805.1). Taxonomy (NCBI): domain Eukaryota; kingdom Metazoa; phylum Mollusca; class Cephalopoda; order Octopoda; family Octopodidae; genus Octopus; species Octopus sinensis. The sequence goes on along the minus strand of NC_043002.1, from coordinate 27,459,140 downwards.
TGTGAATTGTAGTCTAGACGGTTGAGGGCAATGTCCTTCATAGAACCATCACAGTTTTCTGGTTCCTTCTTCTGAAAGAACTCAGAAACCATCTGGCTATCAAGCTGCATGTTGCCACAATCTTGGTGATACGTACATGAAAGGAGGTGTTGTTGCTCATATCAATTCCCAGATCACGTACTCTACTTGAGTCTGGGATTGCTGCAAATGGGCTGATAGCGAAGGGCTTAGAATTACCCTACATTAAAATGTTGTTTACTTCATGCCATTTATACATAGCCTCTAGCTCTTTTTGTAGAAGCTTAGGCTTGAAAAGTTTCCTTGACTGCTTGCACTATTTCTGTGCCATCTGCATAACTAGCAAGTGTGTCTGTATGTGTAACTGATGGCAGGGCCCCAAGAAAATTCCTTGATGCACTCCACTCTCGATTACTGTATCGTTAGAGAGTACCCCGTTGCCTTCAACAGCATAGCTTTTGTCTTTTTAAGAAGTCATGTAACCAAACTCCCAGTTTTCCGACTATGCCAAGTCTCGGTAACTTGTGACATCATTCAGTGATGAATCTTTGCTAAATTCACATGTATGACGATGGCATTTGAGCGATTCATTAGTTATTTCAATACCCAGTCATCAAAGCTTGTGGTTGAGTTTAAGCTCATTTTATCAATGGCTAATATTACATCAGTTTCCTGTAGTTTGATGTAATAAGAAAGTGCCATTTTTATGTAGAGTAATAAAAATGTGCCATTTTCTGTGTAGAACTCACCAAGTACACCTGCCTGCACGTATTCCAACGGAGTTGAGAAATCACATTTGTACTGCACATTCAGTAGTCCACTTTTCCTTTGGCGCTCTGCAGTCAGTGAGCTGTTTTCTTTCAACAGTTGACTTGTCTTGTATCATACTGAAGCAAACGCTTTTTCAAACCTAAAGAAGACTTTCTTTTTGTGCCTTCTCCTTTTCATGTGAGTATTTTGATTTCACGTTCAAACTCAAGCAATTTTGTTTGGGATAAGATTTTTCATTATGCTTTACTGGTCCATTAAGACAGTCTGAGATATTTTTGTTACCTTATTATTAGGTCGTCAAGTATGAAATTAGTAGTAAGTTATATAGTAAACTTTGAGAGCTGCTCATTTTGCACCATTATTATATTTTGACGAAAATCTTTATTTTTGCTAGAAATTTGACACATCTATTTCTTTATTCTAATGCATTTTGCGCTTTATAAAGTTTTTATAAATCGTTTTATGCTATTTGTGTTTAGATAAGTCAGAAATTCGTAGTTTTGAAATATGAGTTCTTTCTTGGAAATACAGCATCACAGTTAGCTCGGAGTATTAATGGAGTATTTCATTCTAATGTTATTACACAGCATACAGTATCAGATTGGTTTGCAAAATTTCATTCTAGTAACTTTGACCTCACAGATGACCAACGCGGTCGACCAGAAACAAAGGTGGATAATGACGAACTGAAGGACACCGTCGAGTCAGATCCATCTCAAAGTGCCCGTAAATTATCGTTGTTGTTTGGTGTTAGCAAGCAAAATATATTGACTCACCTAGTTCAAATCGGTAAAGTGAAAAACGTTGGATATATACGTATATATTTCTACAGGTATGTGTCTTTGTGTCTGTGTTTGCCCTATCCTCACCGCACGACAACCGGTGTTGGTGTGTTTAAGTCGTGCTTATGTCCTGTTTATGTGTGTTTTGCGCTACGGCAAAAAGAGACTGATAGAAAAAGTACCAGGCTTTAAGGAAAAGCAAAAATCGTAGAGTCGATTGCTTGAATACAACGTGCTGCTCCAGTATGGCTGTAGTCTGATGACTGGACGAAATAAAAGAATAATATATATCTATATACACACACAAATATACATACATACACACACACACATATGTATATACACACACACACACATATATATATATATATATACAATATATATATATATATATATATATATATATATTATATATATATATACACAGATATATATATGTTATATCATATATGTGTGTGTGCGTATATATATACATATGTATATGTTATATGTATTTATATATGTATTTATGTTTGTGTATGTGTTTGTACGTATGTGCGGTTGTGTATCAAGTGACCTCGCCGTCTAAGCAGGTGGCATAAATTTTGGTATGATATATTTTTTGTCTTTGTTTTGCTCACCTATCTTTGCTTGGATAAAGTGAATCATACTTTGCATTATGATTCGCTACTGTCTCTCTTTTCAACGCATTTATCTTCATTTTACACTTCTGTTTTTGCGTTATATTTGTACACATTTTCAGTCACGTACTCTCTGTTGTCTGACACCGTTTATTATATTTTGTTTGTTAGTTTCTTAATTTCTTCTTAATCTTGGCCATGTTGTTTGTGTTGTTATGTATCTATCGATGTCAGTATGTATGTATCTTTCTTTCTCTCTCACTCTCTCTCTCTCTTTCTATCTATCTATCTATCTACTATCTATCTCCTCTCTGTCCTCTCTATCTATCTCTCTCTGTCTATATATATTATTATATAATATAATATAACATACATATGTGTGTGTATGTATATATGTATATATGTGTATGTGCATCTGTGCTTGTGCGCATAGACATTCCTTTGCAGATATATTCAAACATACATAATGCATACTTACAATAGTAGTTAAAACTTCAATAATATAACTGCTTGTTATCTATACAGATCTTCCGGTTGTAGTGAGATGATCAAGGTGACGTTTAAAACTCACAAAATATCTAAAATATATACATATTATTTGATTAGCAGTTTAAAATGCCTTGATAAAATGGTTTATGTAGAAACACGGTGGCTGGAGGTTACAAAGAAAGAACAAAAGACTTGAACGAAAATATGAGAGAATGTCAAAGATAATTATCGCAGGGGAGTCAGGAGGAAAGGAACAATGTAAGATTTCATTTAAAAAAAAATCTATTTAAGCTAAAGACATCCTTCATATTAATGACGTATGCGATTGAAAGATAACGAGAAAGCCAGTAAAGACGAAGAAATGTGAGTTAGGAAAATACTTCATTGTATATAATGTAGCATTATAAAGATAAGCGCTTTGTTTATAAAAATAACAATTACTAGCAGAAGATTAATGAAAGGTTTAGAGCAAGAGGACAGAAAATAATGAAGAGAATACAAAAATGGCTGCAATAACAGGATAATATATAAATGTGGAAAATATATGCATGTGAGAATTTTAAATATTGAATGTAACACTTCAATTTCATTATCAAAAACGTACTAAAAAATATTGTCGCAATTGAAAAACCATTCACGGGATACGGAAGTATCTCTGTTAGTTACTTTTATCGTGTAAAATACATAATTAATTAAAGAGGCCTATCGGGTGTCTTTACATTTTCTAATAAAGTGAATCTTTGCGACTATAAAAGAATTAGAATTCCATTCAAATTGAATAAAATTCTGTATTCGGTAAAGTTATATGCTTTTCAGAAATACAATATTCACGTAAGTTAAAGGTATTGTTGTAAAATGTTCCATGTTAACCAACACCACAAGAGTCAACCTTATGTGAAGTGGGAAAATTGTTGAATTCACCCATTAAAATTCTGCGGTATTTTTCATGTTTGTAGAAATACATTTAGAGGTTTTCTAGCAATAACCATATCATATTTGAGGATTTCATGTGTTTTGTCTATCTATCTATCTATCTATCTATCTATCTATCTATCTATCTATCTATCTATCTATCTATCTATCTATCTATCTATCTATCTCTCTATTAATCCAAACAAGTGGTAGTAGAAAAGAAATGACGTTGAATATGCATACAGAATATATTAGAGTTAATTTAGATATTAAAATATATACACCACTGATCTCATATTTGATTTTTCAAATGTATGTGTTATATGGAATGAACTACGTCACAAATTGTGCTAATAAAGAGGGGATATGTTTAACATGATCAATGGGTATGGGAGTGAACCTGCACTAATTGATAACATTATTATTAATATCATATTGTTACGTAACTTTATGATATTGTTCTATATTACATTTATTACGTTATGTGATATTACGTTTAAAATAAATAGTTAATTAGATATTTTCTTCCACAGAACAATAAACAATAACAATCAATAACACTTCTATGTAAACATTTATTTTGTTTATTAAAGACAATTTTCAATATTTATTACTCGCTCCATGAAATGAGTGAGAAAAGACATTAAAACAAATATCACGTATTTATATCACTCTTTTCTAAGTGTCATATGACTTATTCAGTGGAGAAAAGCCTTTTCGAGCTCTTCATGTGCAGCTGTCATATGACCATAACACATACGCTTTCACCAATCAGACTGTACGTTAACGGATAGCGATCTGAAGCACATTCTTTCGCTACAAGCAATTTTTCATAACAACGCACAGTAAAAAAACCACAATTTATATGTGTGTATATATATATATATTATATATATATATATATATATATAGATAGATAGATAGATAGATAGATAGAAGATAGATAGATAGATAGATAATAGATAGATAGATCGTCAGCCACTACACACATTTTTTTCTCTCCTTGTTTCTTCTGTGTCCCTTTCTGCAGAAGAGCGTAGGCTCGAAACCTAAAAGATTTTTTTCTATTCCTGAGGGTTATACTAATACATCTGTTTGTTTTGTACATCACCTGTCTTCGTCTTTTGTTGTTTTTTTTCGTAAACTCTCCTTATTTATATATATATATATATATATTACTGGTGAGGGCCGGTACACACGCAGGGGCAGTAACACTACCTCCAGCAGCACTGGCAGCAACACCAGCAGTAGTAGCAACAGTAATAGGCACGACACAGACATCAAGCGTCCAAGTAAATACATTGGTTGTACGCGAAATTCCTTTAAGGAACGTGTTACCAACCGTAGATCCTTGTGCAGGGTACCGGAAAAGAAGTATGTAACATCGCTGGCCAGCCACGTATGGCAACTAAAGAAAGTTGGAATTCCACTTCCGGTCTCATGGAAAATCCTCGAGTGCCTGGGTCCTTACATCAAGAGAACGAAACGCTTCAAGCTTTGCATAGCCGAACGCACAGAAATCCGGAAAAACTTGCACGTACCAGGGACCGTTCTATGGACGGCATAAAAGTGGTAACAGCGAAAATAACAACATAGCCTGAAGTTGATTGCTGATGGGAGATAGTGATAACCTTCTATTGTTTACCCTCATAGCTGAAAGATGTCGAATCGGCCGGAGGCCGATAGCCAGTAGCGAAGGGAGATAATACCCTTATTTACATCCGCACCGTTTCACCCTCAATATTTTACTGACTTCATAGGCCAAGAGGTCTTAGGTCTGAAGATACGACATAAGGGTATCCTTTATGGCGAGAAAACCTTATTACCGGCTTATGTTTTTCTAAAAAACGATTTTATATATATATAGATATACATGTGTGTGTGTGTATGTGTGTTAGTGTGTGTGTGTACATATACGTAGTCTGATCAATAAATATCCGGACTGTTGCCATAGTAACGAAGCTCAAACACGCAAAGTGAAGAAGCTAGGCACAGATCCATCTTGAGTTCTGCTGTGGATGCACAGTTTTATTGTTGTAGCTCACTTCTGCTGTTTACAGAAGCGCTTGGACGAAAGGCATGTAGCGTGTGATCGTCGCATTAACCACGACAGCAATAGTTTTGCAGAGAATCTGCATCAAATTTTGCCAAAAGCTTGCCGGTACCTGCTCAGAGGCCTACGCAAAGTTTTCAAGAAGTTTTCATTGTTCTCGATACAATCAAGAAGATCTTGTGCAACTGAAACCCCAGTGTCTCATTGATAAACTAAAAGCAGTTTTGGCACAAACTTGGAAGACACGCGAATCATACGCAAAACTCATACGCAGTGATATTAGATTGAACTGAATTGTAACTTATCAGCATCCTCTGATAACTCACGGATGGTGATTCAACGATTTCTTCTCAGAGCTGCACGCACATCTGCGATGTTTTTCTCAATCCAGTACTTTCGTTAATATCGACATTTTCTCGGCCATATTAGAAACTTCTGAATCACTGAACTTGTGTGTGACTCTTATAGTCCTTTCGATACACTTTCTGCAACTTTCACTTGGCTTCTGTCATGGTCAATGCGACGATCACACGCTACACACCTTCCTTCCAAGCACTACTGTAAGCAGCGGATGTGCTCTAGAATATTAAAACATACTGTGCACGCATAACTGAGTTGAAGATCAATCTTTGCCAAGCGACAAAACTCTGCGTGCTTTAGCGACATTTGCATGGCAACAGCCCGAATATATATTGATCAGACCTCGTATATATATATATATATATATAATCTATATATATATATAATCTTCGTTCAACTCCATTTCTGTTCTGTTTTTGTTTTTTCCAACGGATTTCCTATTTCTTCCTGAAGAGAAAGACACAATATGGTCTCCTTATTCAATCGGAATTTGGTAAATTGTGGCTTTCGAAACACGTGTAGAATGCAATAAAACGATTTCTGTTCAATCTTCGTTCAACTCCATTTCTTCAATTCACTAATAATATTAAAATTCAATTATCCGCACCAACGCATGGTTGCAACACCATATGGTTGTACCCCCAACCGTGCTGTCTTCTGCTGTGATTTTTGCTACCAAGGTATCGGTTAAACTTTTGATTAATCTGCAACAAGATTATTCATCTTTCTATTTCACAAAATACATACCGCTTCGTCAAGAAACTGCTACTTTAACCGATGCCAATAATGGAGTTGTTCGAGATTGATGCGTCCCTTAAGGATATTCCTATATCACCGAAGGACGCCTTCCTTAAGGAGTTGGTTTGTAAAACCAACGCATTCATAAACCGGATAAGATGGCTTGTTTTCTTCCACGAGAACGAAGATCTAAAATCGAACCGGACAACAGCATCGTCCGAATATGGCCGGCTTTTTAAAACATTGGATACGCCGCCACCTAACCCAAGACTGAAGAAGTTTGAGGACGACTTGTGGGACATCGTTAGAAAGATTAAGTTCAGGAAGTCACCCAGGAGAAATGCCCACCTCAGATACCTAGATAAAATTACCCAGGACATTAATAGAACGGACGGAGTCCTGGTCCAGTCCGACAAGACCAGGAACACATACAAGCTACCCATTAAACAGTACCTAGATTTACTCGGTAAAGAGATCAAGAAAAATTATAGAACAACCAATTGGAGTAGCCTGAGGAAGGTAAACTTGGAAAGTAAGGAAATAATGTTTAAACACGGAATTCAAATGAGAACGCAGCCGCTTAGCCCTAAGCAACCTAGATTTATAGTGATGGACCATAAACCGAACTTCTACACCAACCCAGCGCTAAGACTCATATGCCCTGCTAGCTCTGATATCGGGATAATCAGTAAGTACATTTTAGATAAATATATCCCTAGTTTAGTAAACAAGCTGAAGCTCAGCCTCTGGGCCAACCCCTGCAGGTAGTGAAGTGGTTCTCTTCCATCCCCAATAAGAACCGTACTAGGTTCATTCAGTTTGATATCGCTAGCTTCTACCCCTCGATTAACCCTAGTGTACTAAATAAGGCCCTTTGGCATGCTCACAACAAGGCAGGCCTCACCAGAGAAGAAATAGATATAATTTTAGTTGCCAGGAAATCGTTTATTAAGTTTGATAATAAGTTGTGGATCCGTAAAGATACTCCCAATGAATTTGATGTGCCTATGGGTAGTTCGGATAGTGCGCAGATAGCCGATTTGGTCGGAATCTATATTCTCTACGAATTGTCCGACCAATTCCCGGAGATCGCGGGCGGCCTGTATCGTGACGATTGTCTGTTTTACCTGCAAAACACCACGAACAGAATAGTGCAGAAAACTAAGAGTAGGTTAGCTAGGTTTGTTAATAGAATGGGCATGAATATAGTTTTTGATAATGAACTCACCAAGGCTAATTTCCTAGACCTCACACTTAACCTTAATAGCGACTCATACTACCCTTACCATAAGCCTTCCACTAATTTGAAGTATGTCAGTGTCTTCTCCAATCATGCCAAAACCGTTACAGACAATTTGGTTAAAAACATCTCTCTAAGATTGTCTAGCTTGTCCGCTAGTGCCGATATTTTTATGCAGAAAGCGGAATTTTATAACGCCGCACTATCCAAGGCCGGTTATAGGCAGAAGGTAATTTATATTGATCCGGCCCTTCCGATGCCATAATTCGGTCATCAGGATAGGGCCGTCTATAATAACATAAATAATTTAAGTAGTGACGGGAGCGCGGCGGGTGCTGGGGCAGTCGCTCCCGCATTTAATTTAGCGCACAAGGATAATTATCGGCCCGGGGGAGCTCACACTAACCCAAAACCCGTTATTCATACGAGAATCAACCACCCGAATGCGCGAGCTGGCGTCCAGACCCATCACATAAATAAGAATAAGCATATATGGTTTGTAATTCCCTTTGGGAAGCAGATTAGAACTAACCTCCCCCTCATGTTTCGACAAGCCATCGCCAATAACTTCCCCAGAAATTCCAAATATTACTCCACGGTTAACTCGCATAAAGTTAGGATAGCTTTCTCCAACACTAAAAACCTCGCCCAGATAATCGCCTCCCATAATAATAGGCTGCTTACTAAGACCCTATCACCTTTTTCCGGAGGCACAGCTTCTTCCACTCCCGGTTTAACGCTCATATAGTAACAGTAACGCAGTTCTAATTTCAGAAACTAATCCTAATAGAATAAGGTACACGTCGGTGAACTCCAAGATCAGAAACGCCGTCTACCAATGCAAGGTTTACACGGACTCAGATGTCTACTCATATGTCGGGGCCTCATCGTCAAAATTGGCCTTACGAATCTCCAACCATTACGCAACTTTTCGAGACGTGAATAAATGCCAGACCACGGGACTTAGCAAGCTAATATGGCGATTGAAGAATACGAACTCAAGCTACAGGCTGGAATGGTCAATTTTGTCGGTGGCCCTCCCATTTGAGAGGGGCAGAAGGAAGTGCAACCTTTGTATCTCCGAGCTCTTCCATATATTGTTCGCCAGAGACCGGATGGTAAACGGACTTTTACAGTCGGCTTTTCGATGCCCCCATTGGCGGCGTTATACTTATCTTGCTTATAAATAACGCTTATAAATAATACCTGCACCCGGTTACACTACTCCCAGGTGACGAATGGTGTTTTGTTTTGACGACGGGGGGTTTCTTTGACAAGGCATGATTAGACGAACACACGCACACATAAAATATTTTTCTGCCGCCTGACGGATTTTTCAGCAGTGACCATTGTGTAGGGCTGTTTACCAAGTGACGGCCGGGCGATTAAACGCACGTACGAACACATAAAAAATGTTTTCTACCCCCTGACGGATTTCTCAGCAGTGACCAATGTGTAGCGCTTCTTACCAACTTGCCGCCGCGCACATATAGAACAGTACACACACACATGTTTCTAAGTAGAATTTGGCTCGCCCCATATAATACACCTAATATTCTTTAAATAGTCAGAACTTTAGTCTCGGTCACAAAGAACATCTACGCACCCCGTGCTCTCACCCACCGGAATGACCGCTGCCTGACCTGTTAAAATCTTCAACGCACCCACCACCCGATTTCAACATACATTGATAAACAGTTTGGCCATGGGCTCTTAAGAGCCTCGTTCGATTTGTTTTGCTCCGCCTCTGTTATGTTTTTGTTTTTTCCAACGGATTTCCTATTTCTTCCTGAAGAGAAAGACACAATATGGTCTCCTTATTCAATCGGAATTTGGTAAATTGTGGCTTTCGAAACACGTGTAGAATGCAATAAAACGATTTCTGTTCAATCTTCGTTCAACTCCATTTCTTCAATTCACTAATAATATTAAAATTCAATTATCCGCACCAACGCATGGTTGCAACACCATATGGTTGTACCTCCAACCTTGCTGTCTTCTGCTGTGATTTTTGCTACCAAGGTATCGGTTAAACTTTTGATTAATCTGCAACAAGATTATTCATCTTTCTATTTCACAAAATATATATATATATATATATATATATATATATGTATGTATGTATGTATGTGTGTGTATGTGTGTATGATGTGCGGATATTGTTTTCTATGTAATAATGTTATTAACTATTCTTGCTGTATTAGACTTATCCGTAAAGTAAATCAACGATAAAGGTTCATTAAATTAAGTGGCTAGATTGTATCTCTCTTTTTTTTCTCTTTTATTTCTTTCAGTCATTTGACTGTGGCCATGCTAGAGCACCACCTTTAGTCGAGCAAATCGACTCCAGGACTTATTCTTTGTAAGTCTAGTACTTATTATATCGGTATCTTTTGCTGAACCGCTAAGTTACAGAGACGTAAACACACCAGCATCGGTTGTCAAGCGATGTGGGAGTGGCAAACACGGATACACAAACATATGCACACATACATACACACACACACACACACACACACACACACACATATATATATATATATATATACATACATATATACGACGGGCTTCTTTCAGTTTCCGTCTACCAAATCCACTCACAGGGTTTTGGTCGGCCCGAGTCTATAGTAGAAGACACTTGCCCAAGGTGCCACGCAGTGGGACTGAACCAGGAACCATGTAGTTCGTAAGCAAGCTACATACTACACAGCCACTCCTACGCCTATGTATATAAATTATTGAAATAAGGTTCTTTCTGGGAGGTGTGTAACACTCATAGACAAGCATTTTTAATGTATATTTTAGGAAAAAAGAGAAGTTTGAATTTCTGTAGATACGTATAGTGTGAAATAAATCTTTTTCCACATGGGTAGCATTAGATCTTCAGTGCTTAAAATAATGCCAAGAAGGAAATAATTATTCTAAGGGTAGTGTAAAGTACAAGTTTGAAGTTTAAGTCTTTAAATGATTTAATGAGATTTTTCAAACTTATCTGCATTTATGGTTATTCACGTTATGTTGGATTAAATAGCCATCAGCGTGGTATAAGCCAACGTATTATAAGGTGAAAAAAATTCAATATGAATATAGTGTAAAATATAAAGACAAATTAATTCGAAAATTCTATCGAGCCTTTTAAAACAACGTTACACTTCAAAAGAATAAATACCAGTTTCGTTTGCCAACAGGTTGTTATCAACAGATAATAGGGATTTTCGTGCATGCATAATGATTTTAATATCGGATTCACTAATGGAAATGCGATTGCTTGCTAAAGTTAATGCTCTTTGTAGCAAGGATTTGTAATTGAGGGGTAATAATCTTTAATATCGAAGTGGGTGAATTTGCATTATTGAGTGTTTATTGTTGATGTCATTAAACTGCTATGGAATAGAAATGCTATTTTCCCATAATGGTAAATGAAGAATATGTGTGTATATATATATATATATATATATATATATATATATATATATATATATACATACACATGCATATACATACAGACATAATACATTACATACATACATGTATGTATGTGCATATGCGTCGTAGGCTCGAAACGAAAAAGACTTTCTCACTTCCCGAGCGTTAAACTAATATATCTGCTGCTTACATACCTGTCTTCGTCTTTTTTGTAAATTCTCACTATATATATATATATATATATTTGAATGTATGCTCACATGCGTGTATGAATGCTATGTATGTATGTATGTATGTATTTTTCTATCTATCAATCTATCGGTCTGTCTGTCTGTCTGTCTGTCTGTCTGTCTACCTATCTATTTAAGGTGTTTCATTTGCTATTACGAATTACAAGCTTTTCCATGTCAGGGAGACACGTAAATAATTTCATATTCGAAATTCTTCAGCCCAAAATATTAAATAATACAAATTTTATGTTTGGATGAAGCGTTCATATGTCGACAGAAATCAGGAGCAGCATAGTCAGCCCCCGTAAGAGAAGGAAGACACACACACACACACACAGATACAGACACATACACACACACACACACACAATCTCTCACACACACAAATACACACATATGCATATATATATATATATATATATATATTATATATATATATATATATATCTAGTCACAGTACACATACATGTACTTATATAGTACACACAATAGGCATGCATACAAAATAACAAATATGTAATGACTGAGATGGACACAAACAAATTTAAGCACGCGTATTCCTACAAAATTCTGTATATATAACATACTCTCATATGCAACTATACACAGACGCACACAGATATCCAAAGAAAAACACAGAAGCATACATCCCACTGCACCAAACTACAGGAGCCAAAGAAGTGTACATGAACACATACACATATAAAAACATATACAAACCCATACACACACATACACAAACTGAGACAGTCTCTTACACACAGACATATGCACGCAGTACCATCCATCAAATCTAACAATAGGAGAGGACCACCATAATTCGCCCTGAGTCTAACATTCCTTATTCTCTTTGTATGCTTTAGACTCCGTTGTAACTCTTAGATATTTTTTTCTTTTGCCTTTCCTTTATCCCATGGACAGCTGGCGAGAAAAACCACTTCATAATCCTAATTAGGATTATTATCATCTCATTTGTCATTGTTTGAAGCGATAGGCGCATGCCATTATTATTTTAAAAGATGGTAGAATGTGAATATTTGATTGCTATCTCTAACAACTCTCTCGTTGATTAGAGGCAGTGTTGTTTCTTCCCACTCCTTTTTGATAGAGGAGCTTCACAATCAAAGTCATTCCAAACAACCATTCCAGGATTTAAAACAATTGTTGGTATTGCGTCCTCGAAACGTATTTACAAATATTTTCACTTTTAAAATGCTACAATAAGAATTTGTTTAATTCAACTTCTGGTTCTTTGAGATTTTCTCCATGTCGTCCTTTTCAATCAGAGCCACAATTTCAGTTGTACTTTCGTTTGTATTTTCCACTTCTTATTCACTGAAGAAATACAGTGCAGATATTTTTTATAGTTTGTTAATGACTTCATTGGTTTGTACTATTAGCGGCAAAAGAAGAAACACCAACGGCAATGAATTTTACAAACATTCGGAGGGCTTACAAATGCTATAGACACAGGACATTCTTCCATATCAGACCAACAGAAAAAGGTCGCTGTGTGTGAGTGTGTGTCCGTGGACAACCATGTGACGGAGATCAAACTGCCTATTGGCTGATGCTCTGCAAAGAGAAATGTGAGAATTATATAAGTATGGGGCCTGAGGAGAGAATGACAAAACGGGTGATAAGAGGCAGGTAAATTATATCGAATGAAATGTCGAGGGCGTCCTACGCAACTTGGTACCTCCGGTGGGGGATATAATTATATGAGTGGTAGAAATAGATGGAGGAAACAGCGCATCTAAGGGTACGATATTAAGTTGAGTCCATACCAATAGTTCAGGTGGCTTGAACGCTTTTAAGCTTTTATTGTATTCTCTAAATGTTTTCTGTTTTTACTGCATTTTACTATACTTGCTCGTTGACCCACCACTACAGCTTCAAGATTATGTTCCACCTTACATATTTGCTATAACTACAAGAATTACAACCAAATTCCCTCGCATTATACTTTACCATCATCAGAGAGGACGCATTTAAAATTACAGTTCTAGATATAACTAAATCGTGACACTCACTGGTGGAACGTTTTTAACGACATGCCAGACTCATCTGGCATGTCGTTGAGAACCAAGAGATAAAGAAATAGAAATAAATTAAAGAGACACTGACATTTATCACCATATATTAAACATGATATCTACATATGTTCCTTATCGTGTGGTTTAGAAGATAGCTTTGGCACATTGCACAACCACAGAACGAAGTGCCAGTATCTTGAATCATATTGATCGATGCCATATGAGTGAAATAATCGAGGTGGAAACACGACAGTAGATTATGTCTATATATCATTAAAACCATTTGTTGTCTATCAGTCTCATTCGGTCCCCAGAGATATCAAATGACAGTGAATTTACTGGTGCAAATGTTCAATTGATGAATAGTTATGGTATGAGACAACGTGGTGTAGACGTGTTGCCGTGCAAATTTGCTTTGATGACTACATGTGCACCTATTTCTTCCGCATATCCATCTTCCCCACATACGTACACGCACACACTTTTTCTTTCTTTCTTTCTTTCTTTCCTTCTTTCTTTCTTTCTTTCTTTCTTTCTTTCTTTCTTTCTTTCTTTCTTTCTTTCTTTCTTTCTTTCTTCCTTCCTTCCTTTCTTTCTCTCTTTCTTTCTTTCCTTCTTTCTTTCCTTCTTTCTTTCGTTCGTTCGTTCGTTCTTTCTCTCTGTCTGTATATCTATCTATCTATCTATCTATCTATCTATCTATCTATCTATCTATCTATCTATCTATCTATCTATCTACTATCTATCTATCTATCTATCTATCTATCTATCTATCTATCTATCTATCTATCTATCTATCTATCGAATGGCACCGCGAGTGTCGCGTTGCTCTCAAGCAACTCTGCCGTCCTGGGTCGACCTTGAGTGACTCCATCACAACCAAAGCATTCTATAGGGGATTAGTGGAGGGGAGGTACGACGACGAGCTCGGGGCGAACCTGGACGTCGACGAGGAATACCTGACCCGCCTGTTCGGGACGACTTTCGGGCCAGGGCCCATGGACAACTTCCAGAGATCCCTGGCCTGGCAGTGCTACCGAGAAGCACTACCGGTTCAGGATAAGCTCTACAGACACGGCTCGAGAAACACGGGGCTGACCTGCCCGAGATGCGGTCAGAGCGACGAAACCGTTCTGCACGCACTCGTGCAGTGTCCAACAATTTCCGACCTGTGGGCTTATGTCGAACAACTGCTGTCACGTGTGGGACGAGTCGGTTTATCAGCTGAGTCTATCGTCAATATTGTCACGCCTCCTTCCTTCAAACGGGAAGGAAGAGCTATTTTCATCATCCTTATGGCTATGGCGAAAGAATGTATCTGGTGGACGCGTCTGAAAGGATTGGAGACAAACACTTTCCTCTCTGGTCAACCTCTCATCAACTTCTTCAAGTACCACTTGAAAAGGAAAGTGAGAGTAGAGAGGCAAGTTTTGTCTAGCGAACGTTTTAAAAAAAAGATGGGTGAATGTAGCAAGGATGGCACGTATGAATGACGAAGCCACCTTGAGCATAATTCTATGAACCCAGAAATTGAAAACAGAGGGTTACCCACTTGCAAACAAATGTGATAACATATAACAATATTGACCAAGGTTACCGAGGTCTTTTTCGTAGGCTTTTCTTCCCACGGATACACCTTACTTGCTTTCCCCTTTACACCATACATCATGACACTGTGATACACGATCCCTATTGATCGTTTTTTTTTTCCTCTTCCCCTTTTTTCCTCTTTTTTCTTCTTTTTTCATTTTTCTTTTCTTTTGTTCCTTTTTCCTTTTCTTTTTTTCTTTTTAATTTTTTTTCTTTTTTCTTTTTTTTTTGTTCTTTTTTCCCTTTTACGATCCCTTTTGATCGAAAACCTACACCACCTTTTTTTTTCTCCCCCAAAAGAAAAGCTCTACCTTGTAACTTGTCCTATCTGTGTGCAGCCCTGTGTGGCCAATAAAGAAACTTTATCTATCTATCTATCTATCTATCTATCTATCTATCTATCTATCTATCTATCTATCTATCTATCTATCTATCTATCTATCTATCTATCTTTTACTTTTCGTTTTCCGCTTGTTTGGTTTCGTTTTTCTACGTATTTTCTTCTTCTTCTTCTTCTTCTTTTTCTTCTTCTTCTTCTTCTTCTTTTCTTCTTCTTGTTCTTCTTCTTCTTCTTTTTTATCTTCTTCTTCTTCTTTTTTATCTTCTTCTTCTTCTTCTTCTTCTTCTTCTCTTCTTCTTCTTCTCTTTCTTCCATCTACTCTTCCTCTTCCTCCCGCTGCCGCAACTGCTCTCCTCCTCTCTTTCCTCCACTTACCCCATTCGTTTCCGCCTTTGCTTCCTCGTAATATTACTCCAGTTTCTCCTCTCTCTTCACTCTTCTCCCCCTTCTCTTCATAAATTTCTTTTTGCTTTGTTTTTGTTTTGCCTACTTCTCAGCCTGCTACTCATTCTACTCCCCTTACCTTCGTCCTACTTCTATTGCAGCTACTTCTCCTGTTCCTCCTGCCCCTCCTGTTCACCTTCACTTGCTCTTTCTTGACCTCCCTTACTTGTCCTTGCTCTCCTCCTCCTCATTTATTCTTTTCCTTCTCCTCCTTCTTCACCTGTGACTCCTCCTATTCCGTCTGCTTTCTCCTTTTACTCCTTGTCATGCCCCCTCCTATTATTTCTAGTGCTTCCCTTCCTCATATGTTTTCTTCAACCCCTTCCTCGGTTGCCTACACATGTTCCCTCTCCTACTCGTTGTTCTTACTCCTCATCCCGCACCATCTTGATCTTGCCCATCTTCTTTTTCAGGACAATACAGTTTATATTAGAAATGTCAACCAAAGAGAAACCTTTGGTGCTGTGTTTTCATTTTAGCTTTGCAACGCAAATCATTGCCATGAATCCGGATAAAGGAATTGAATTCAAGCAAAAGATGTCTGCAAGTATAGCGATTTGAGAAAGATAATAATTCTATAGTGAACGTCAAAGTTTATCCTTGAGCGGTTTTACTAAGACATTTACATTATAAATAAGGTTCACAAAAATATACTAATATATATATATATACATATATATATACATATATATATATATATATACATATATATATATATGCGTTTAAATATATATATACATACATATATAGTTTATATATATATATATATATATATATATATATATATATATATATATATATATACATATGTATGTATATATAGGTATGTATATATATTAATATCAGGTTTATAATAGATTATATCGATTTCAGAATCCATCGAGTAACGTATTTGTTTAACCGCTCCCATTTCAACAAATGGCGGAATCCTCCCAAAGGAAGTAACGTGGCAAGGTAGATGCAAAGAAGTTTCATAATATATTTGTTTGAATCGAGCGACTAAAACATAAAAACATATTCTTTCTGGGATACATACATACATGCACACATGCATACATACATACATACATACATACATACATACATACATACATATATACATACATACATACATACACACACATACATACATGCATTCATACAAACATATGTATATATGACTGCGTGTGTGTAGTGTATGTGTGTATGTACATCACATATATTTATTCAGTTTTATGCCTTGTATCAGTAGACTTTAACAGATAGTTCCGACTCCAAGTCCACAAGAACATCCAATTTCTATTCCCACATCGCACATATAATACGGCAGCAGAAATGCCGTATTATTCAAATTGGGACAGGAAATTTTGTTAATATATGATAATTACTGTTTCATAATTTTCTGATATATGTATGTTTGTAAGTATGTATCTTCTACTATAATAATACTCTAGAGTTTTTGTCCGCCACAACATGTGAATGGGAAAGGAAGAGGCGATAGATGAATAACGAAGGAAGGGGTGATGGTTGTGGGAGCGTTTCATCTCTGTGAGTATATGTATGTGAATGTAAAAGGAAGGAAGGTATGTGAATGTTTCTGTGTGTGTGTGTGTGTGTGTGTGTTTGCAATGGATGTGGCATGGTGAACTTTCAACGCCCAAAAGAAACATCAAACAGCGTTTCAACTCTGTGCGTGTACAAGAAAAGTATGTGAATGTATGTGTGAACCAGCGTTCTTTCAGTAACAAACGATGATCGATACCACATGTTGATAGACAAACCACTAGTTAACATTGAAAAGTGTATTAATTTGATTTACCATCCATATTTATACATAAAATACTACAATTAACAGTCATTTTTGACGGCGCCGGGTCAGCTAGTCTATCTATATTTTATATGTACGTACATACGGGCATATAACGCAATGTTTAAAAGCACAAGCTACTAACCCCAAGATTCCCAGTCCGATTCCAGGCAGTGACCTAAGTAGTAGTAATAATAATAATAATAATAATAATAATAATAATAATAATAATAATAATAATAATAATAATAATAATAAAAATAATAATGCAACAACGTCGAGAGATATCTTAGGAAAGAGAACCCAGATTCGAAATTTCCTCAAGACACCTGATGAAGGCTGGATGGTATATCAACCCAAACGTTGTGTTAACAACAAAGATGTGACAATTGTACATAATGTACATAATCCATTTATCTATCTATCTATTCATCTATGTATCTATCTTGTCCTCCCATCCCATATGCATCACGCCCTTCGCCTTATCAATTACCTCTCCTTCCCTCCTGGTCCCTCACACCTGCTCTTCACCTTAGACATCAAATCTCTGTACACGGGGATTTCCCACAACGACAGTCTCTTAGACCTCCAATAATTCCTCGACCGTCGTCCCGACCCCACACCCAGTACCTCCATCCTTCTCCGTCTGGCAGAGCTCGTCCTCCCCCTCAGCTGCTTTACATTCGCCTGGGAAATCTACTAACAAGACAGGAACGAAACGAAAAAACAAATGCATTTTACCATCTAATTTCCTGGACCAATTGGTTTCCGATTTTAGTTTAACAAGCAAATAACTTTTACTCGCGAGGTGAAATCGTTTTCAACAAGTAAACCTTAGATTAAATATATAAACACAAACATGAAAACAGGAAAAAAATTAAGATGTATAAACAAGAGGCACATAGTTGATCGCCTCGTACTAGGCTTATAAAGAATAAATCCTGGGTCGATTGGCTAGGCGAAAGGTAGTGCTCCAGCATAGCCGCAGTCAAATGACTGAAACAAATAAAAGAATAAAAGAAATAAAGAATATATATATTATA
>NC_043002.1:27430262-27435262 GCF_006345805.1 Octopus sinensis | reverse complement strand
TACTGCTGTTATGACTTCCCTCCTTCATTTCATGCCTTCATCGTAAATGGGTAAATTTGCTAGTAATATCAATGATATATCAGTTATATTATTTATCTCCAGTTAACAACATTTGTAACAACCATGATGTACCGTTGCTGACTCGTTTATAATGAAATCAGTGTTGGTGATAATGTTCCACAATACTTTGTAATATATTTGATAGCGTATCCTATATAATAATTTCAAATGCTTTTTGCATCGATTATCTTCCAATGACCTGTACGGAACGAATACTCGGAGAAATATTGATTTCTGCCATAGGCACAATTCAGGTTTCTTAAACTGTGTATCTTAATAGCCTTTGTGTCTGAATCACAATACGTTAACATTTAGTGAAACCTTATATATTTTAATGAATTATATTGCCATTCTGCTGCACGTTGATTATGGCTATATGAATAACTGTCTGAACTCCATCACGATGGTTATTGTGTCATACATATATTTCTAAGTAATATGAGTAGAATAAATACAACAATGTGTCTTTGCCTTCGATAAGGTGTCAATGCCATTCTTAGAACTGAAAATACACACACACACACACAACACACACACACACACCACACACACACACATACATATATATACATACACACACCAGTGTACTAACAGTTGTATGTATATATATTCGGTGAGCTTCGTACACCTCGTCAACCCAACCTGAGGCCATTGTACAAATAATTTGCTTGAGGTGCAGCACAGTGGAATTTTTCTGAGAATCACTAGTTGCGAAGTGAAATTCTTAACAAATACACACTTGTGTCATATACTAATTTCGTTCCAATTATCATTCATCTTTGAGTTTCGAATGTGCATTCATTCCCATGAACAATTTTATTTGGTAACCAACTAAATTGGTACTCTTCTGTACAGCTATTGTATGTCATGTTTATACTTGTTCCAACTAACAATAAATTTTAGGCAAAAAGTACAAGATTACATATAATTTGTGCTTTTGCTTCTGATTCAGAAGGAAATTCGAACCGATTTAACAGAATGCTACAATATCGGGCTTCACAAAAGTTTATACACAGACACAGATGCCTACACATACAGATACACAAACGCACACACACACAAACACACACACACATACACACACACACACACACAAACACACGCACGCACACACTCACACACATATTTATGTATACATAGATATGCATGACTGTGGTGTGTGGGTGTGTGCATGTGTGCAAGTGTGGCTGTGCGCGTCTGTTTGGTTTATGTAGTAATAATAAAATAAGTTTGTTAAGCATATCTTTGCTTTATAAGTATGTAGAATATTATTCATATCTATTTGTTATAAGGTAACCTTAATTACATATTATCCATCTACAAATATGTAACTAATAATTAAATCATATTTGTTGACTTTGAAATAATTCTATGGATTTAAGAGCGATTAATGTTGATCAAGTACTATGTAATTTTAACTTGAATTGCATGAGAAATTATTTGGCCTGTGTTCACAGGTCGAAATCAGTTCGTTTCATTTGTTAAAGATCGGATTTCGATGTAGAATGGTATGAAATGTTTCTGTAACACATTAGTGATGCATTCTAAATCAATAATGCCATATCTAATATTGCCTATGTGACAATACTGGAATCTCCTTTTTGTCTTGACCGCCATATATATATATATATATATATATATATATATATATATATACGCATGTGTTGAGGTGGCAATTTTCGATTGAACTGTTGTGCTAGGTTAGGGCCAATTTCGGATAAACATCCAGCTCTATATTCAATACTTCTGTACTAGCATCAGATTTTTTTGTGACGGATCTGTGTTCTATGTCAATTTTTTCTCTTCGATGGATTATTTCAAATATGTTTGTGATTTTCGGATTGGGAGAAGTCGTAGAGCGTTTGACAAACTTCCACGCACTATTTAGTTAGAGCGGTTTACCTTCTGATTTCACTTCCTCCAAGCTCAAATTTACATTTAATCTTTCGAAATCGATGAAATAGACACCAAGAAGTTATGCAGCAACAGAATTGATTCAACAACTCTCTCCAAATTTCTATCTATCGACATATGTTACACATTTCTCTTTCTACTTTATGGCATTGTGAATCATTCTCCATGACGCTGTAGTTAATCCTTTCTCATCCTTTTCGATCGGCTGGTTGGATATTTGCCCTTTCGGAAAATTTTTCCTGATTGAAATGGTTTGCAGCACTAGTATTTACACCAATATTATAGACAGTGAGTTACATAATATATTTAATTTTCTAGCATTTCCTAGGAAAGTGATGTCGTCTACGTGTCTGTCCTTCATTTTCGCATTGTCGAGCTTAACTTTATCGGACAACAATGTGCTTATACTTTTGCTGATATTTTGGAGCAAGTCTTTATTTTGTGAGGATGGGTGGATTTTGTGTGCATGTAGAATGCGATGATATTTAATTTATTATAACGTTTTCTAGATTTTGAGTTTAGTTTAAATGTAACATCAGTGAAGTATACCATGCCATGTTTAGTTTCACTTTGACACTCTCTACCGAGCCGAATTGCTAATTGGTGATGTCATTCTTTTCTTGGGGCGTTAACTGTACACCTACTCATAATATTCAAACGGTCATCTTCTTACATAACGAAACTGTTCCATAAAGAAGATTTTTATTTCCAATTTCTAACTGCATTAAAGGCAGGCATAGTGACAAAGATACCACAATTTCCATTTTATTAAAAGGAGATCTGGTTTGCTTGTTGATATTCATGGCGCTTTGTGTGATGTTTGTATATATTCTGACAAAATGGATAGTTTTCAGAAAAAAGGTCCTGTCTTAAGGGAGGATATTAGTCAATGAAATCGAATTGGGGGAATGAGGATATACTTTTTTCTTTCGATGCCATTGAAATACTCTGCGGACTAAAGCGTTGTTATTCCACAATCAATAACCATTCTTCAGCTAGCTTTAATTTAAGCGAAGAAGCATTTCTCTTGAGAACGTTGACTTGCAGCTTATAACAATTCAAAATATATAGATTTATGTGTTTGTCTGTAGATATTATAATGATGGTTATCGGATTATCTGTATTAATATATTTACTGGTTTTATTAAATCAGAGATTCCATATATAATGCTTACACATAAGCATATGTTTAATATTTATTTTCATATATTTTTCACAAATGTATCATTATATTAGCATATTCTTTCATTTCCCATTCTTTTTATACGTTCATTGAATTTCAGCGTTGGATTGCAACCATGCTGAATAACGTGTTGGAGAGCTTAATCAATATTAATACACAGTACTTTAACTTTCTGCGTTTTCCGAAAAATTGATGTATTTCTCAGAACGATGGTATACCCGTAAACGAAAATATACGTTACACACACACACATCCACACAAAGATATGTACAGACACACACGCACGTAGACACGCGCGCACGTATATATATATGTACGCAAGTATGTGTGTCAATATATATATATATTGGGCGCAATACAGCTGCATGGTAGAAAATCTGCAAAAATTTCTTTTGCGCAGGTAAAACCGTACTTTGTGAATGAAAATGATTTTGGAGAAAACTAAAAAGAAGTCCATTGGCTTGTGCATGAAGTTGAAAAGAGAAAGCTTTTCCACACACGCCGTTCCAGTGATTCTGTGTAAAAAGTTACATTAAAGTCTATTCCTGTCAATGGAATTCACAACCACATATAAGTCCCTTTTGGAGCAAATAATTCAGCTGATCAAAAGCCTGAAGTCGCTTCGCCCATAGACACATGTATATGCATATATTGTATACGTGGTCTGATCAATAAGTATCCGGACTCTTTCTATAGTAAAGATGCTAAAGCAGGCAGAGTGAAGCTACTTGGCACATATTCACCTTGAACTCTACTGTGCATGCACACTGAGTCCTAACGTTCTAGCTCACTTCTGATGTTGACAGTAGTGCTTGCAATGAAGGTGTGTAGCGTATGATGGTCGCATTGACCATGACGGAGTAAGGTGAGCAGAGAATCTGCATCAAATTTTAATAAAATCTGTGTGATTCCTGCTCAGAGTCCTACGCAGGTTTTCATTGTCCTCGACACAATCAAAGAGATCTTGTGTAACTAAAACCTCCCTTTGGTCATCTGAAAGCAGCTTTGGCACAAACTTGGTAGACACGAGTCTCATACCAAAATCTTCAGTGATAATGGACAAGACCGTAAATAATCTGCACAACCTCTGATAACTCACGGATGGTGATTCGAAGATTTCCCCTCATAGCTGCATGCACATCTGCGATACTTTTCTCAGATCTGCTGGTTCCTCAGTATCAACATATTTTCGGCCATCTTGGAAACAGCTGAACCACTCGTACACTTGTGTATGGGTCAAACACTCCCCTCCAAACACTTTCTGCAACTTTACAGGCCTTTGAGGAGGTATCGCCATGGCAACTTTTTCTGTCATGGTCAGCAGAAGTGAGTTAGAACATTAAAACGTAGTGCGTATGTACAGTAGAGTTTAAGGTCAATCCGTGCCTAGCGGCTTCACTCTGCGTCTTTAGCCTCGTTACTACAGCAACAGTCAGGATACTTATTGATCAGACCTCGTATATATGTATATATATGATCACCGTGACCGACCAGGATATCAGATGTTGCTACACATCGCTGGTTACAATCCGCTTCGCATTGCTTTAGCCTTAAAATGACGCTACTCCGCTGGCTAAGCGAACAGGCCAACAGAGGAAAGAGTGAGAGAAAGTTGTAGCGAAAGAGTACAGCAGTGATCGCCACCACCCCTTGCTGGGGCCTCGCGGATCTTTAGGTGTTTTCGCTCAATAAACACTCACAACGCCCGGTCTGGGAATCGAAACCGTGATCGTACGACCGTGAGTCCGCTACCGTAACCACTGGGCCATTGCGCCTCCACACATGTATGTATGTATGTATATATATATATATATATATATATGAGTGTGTGTGTGTGTGTGTG
>NC_043002.1:27415262-27427762 GCF_006345805.1 Octopus sinensis | reverse complement strand
TATATAGCACACTTACAATATACATATACAATGCACACATACACACATATATACACTTAATTGTACACATACATATACAGTACACATACATACAATATACATATACACAATGCGCATGCAAATAATGCACATGTTTATACACACATATACATGAAAATATATATACACACACACACATACACACACACATATATATATGTACACATATATATATATATACATATACATACATACATACATGCACATACATATATTTTTTCACACACATACACACACATATATATATAAAATTCACACACATACCCACACACACAAAATACAAACCTATAGCGTACACACTCAAATATATCTCTACATACCGCACACACACACAAACAATGTACTCACATATACACACATACCATGCATATACACACATACCATGCATATACACACACAGCACACACACATATATATATATATAAAAACAAATACACATGTAAATACATACACACGTACACAATGCTCACACACACACACACACATACACACACACGCACACAGTGCACACACACACACACATATATACACACGTGTACACACACACACACAACGCGCGCACACACACACACATACACACATGCACACACACACATACATATACACACGCGCACACACACAACGTGCACACTCACACACACACACACAACACCCACACACATACACATAACCTACATATATATAATGCATGCGTGTGCGTGCCACGTATGTGTGCGGTCAATGCCCGCTAGTGTGTCCTATGCGTGCCGATGCGCGCATGTACCCGCCCGCACGATATGCTGTGAGTGTGCGCGTGCCCCTGTGTGCCTGCTCTGGATGTGTGCCCAGGGGGCATGTTAGAGTATGTTTAGTTGTGGTCTGTATTTTTGAATAAGATTACATTCCTTATTTATTCGTGTTTGGTCTGTGGTGTTGTCCGAGCATTGGTATAGTGGGAAGACTAAGAATTTGGGGGACTTATTGTGTGCACAAAGGTCTAAGTGTCCACTTAGTGGTATCTGTCTTGTGGAGGGGTCCCTCAGTTGTTGTCGGTGAACTGTCATTCTTTTCTGAGGGTAAGGCTCGTTTGCCCTATGTAGTCTTCGTGGCATCCTTCACACCTTATGACGTAGAGTAAATTTTTTGATGCGCACGTGAAATTATTTTTTATGATGAATGTGTGTCCCGAGTGGAACTTGTACGACGATCCCTCAATGAGGTGGATGCAGGTCTTGCAATTGGGGCGACCACATTTTTTGATGGTGGGCGGTGGGTTTGTGTTGTGTAATTTTGCGTTGGTGAGGAGGTTTTTTAGGGATTTAGGTTGTCTCTTACTTTTTATTATTTTATGAGCTGCCAGTATTTTTTTCAGGCGTGGGTCTTGATTTAGTTGTATACTATGTGTGTGTGTATTGTTGTTGTGTGTGTGTGTGTATATATATGTGTGTGACAAACAGACGCTGTTTGACCACCAGGCACACGGACACATCTATTCACACCCGCATACTCACCTCCCAATAACCCCAAAATCACTGATGCTTGAAGGGGAAGTATAAACCAAACTGGGTACATATCTTTTTTTCTCTCAATCCAACTTTTCTGCTAAAACAAACAGGTCAGTAAAAAACAAATTCTCGCCTTCGATTCAAAATAGTCTGAGATGTCTAAAATATCCATTTTAATTTCTCTGTCAATATTACAAGCTTTCTCACCAAACTATTACACTTCCGTATGTCTTTAACATGTCCTTTCTACCAAAGACTGTATATTATACATGTAATGTGACAATTGGCGACAATCAATAATTAACGCAACCAAATTTCCAATATATATTTGTTTTTTCTTTTCTGCCAATTTTTCCAAATATTCTCATCATACTATTGAACTTTTATACTATGTTTATACATGTAATGTGACAATTATGTATAAAAAAAACATTTTTGAATTCATAATATTCAATGTGACATTATGTAAAACACTTTTTTGAACCCATAATATTCAAAGTTTCTTTTGACAATCTTTTACCAAAGAGTGAAACCGGTTAAGTAAATAAACATCGTTTAAATTGCATTTTCAAACCTTTTTTCATATATATATATATATATATATATATATAGATAGATAGATAGATAGATAGATAGATAGATAGATAGATAGATAGATAGATAGAGAGATATAGTTATGTATAAATACATCACATGCGGCGTATAAAAGAGTTAGTTTTATCAATAATATTTTTAATATTGCATTTTGGGAGGTAGTCTCTTTGATAGAAAAGAAATGGACAATGATCTGATTGATAACGATGACGTATTAAAATACATCATTTATATTTCGGAGGATTCCACCTTCTAATCCATTGCTCCTGGTATTTAATGAAGAACTTTGGAATATCATCCGGAACGTAAAGTTCCACCATTACCCTTTACTTATGAACCAACACCTGAGAACGGCTGGAATTCTAGTGGACGCATATAAAACTAGTAATTTAAAGTACTTAGAATATAATCTCTGTTCCTCTACAATTAGGAAATAAATTATTTAAAAAAATTATAAAATAACTACTAAAAAACCTATTAAATACGAGCTTATAGGCAATGTAAATAGAAGGGAGTTGCACCTAGAAGATAGAACAAAACATTACCTCACTAAAGCTCCTAGAATTAACCTTATATGCCCTTGCAAATCGGATATAGATATGATTAAAAAAGTTATATTGACAAACACATACAAAAACTTATAAATTTAAATAAACTTAACTTATCAAATCAAACTTAACTAGTTCGTAGAAAGCTATAGATTGTTCACTGACTTTAAGTATAAAAAAAAAGCGCATTCAATTCATACAATTATACGTATCTAATTACTGTGCATCAATTAGCGCAATTTTACTTAATATTCGCAATGAGAAACTCAATCTTATCAAAGAGAAGAAATAGATATTATACCAGCTGCAATAAATCCATAATTGAATTTTAAGAAAAAGACTGGATAAGGAAAGAGAAACCCTACCAGCTTGATATTACTGTGCTCCAAGGATTTCGCTCAAGTAACAGTCTTTGTGCTTATTTATATCTAAAAATCAATAAAAGAGAATTTTTGAAAATGATGGGATGATTATATAGGGGCAACGCTCTCTTTACGGTATATAAATCTAGTGATGTAAGTATAGAAAAATCCCAGAAAAATGGCGTTTTAAATTATTAGGATTAATATTTCTATTGAAAATTAACACGGTAATGTGAATTTGATATATGCTAATGTGGATCTGGATACCAGATCATACCAAACAGACGACAAGCCCTATGATAACCTTAAACACTTAAGTAAAAATTTTAATCAGCCTAAAAATATTACTGGTTCTATCGTTAGAAATAATTCTCTTCGTAGCTCTTATGTCCCAACGACGGAATAATGAAAAGTACTATAACACTGCTCTATCTGAAGCTGGATATAGGGATAAAATATTCCCTATCCATAAGAATGATGTCAAAGAATATATGAATAAGGTTTATGATATGAATCAAATAGGTATAGATAATAAATAAAGTGAACATAAAACAAAGAACCTTCACAAGGACAATGAAATTTCTAGTCACCATGCCGAAAATCAAAACAATAAGAATAATCGCATAATTGATAAATATATAAGTTTAAGTAAACCCCATCATAATCAGAGTATTAGTAATAGAGTTTTAAGAAAACATTCAGTACACATACAAATGAAGCTGTTAAACAAAATAGTGACTACTCTCTAAAAAAAATAATAAATCAAGGCATATACTGAGGTATAATACAGTCTTTAGAACACATATGTCCACAAGCATACCTGAAAAAATTTTCGTTGCATTTGATAGGCACTTTTTCACATCTAGCAATCGGCACACGATTAGGTTTAACTTTTCGGCGAGTAGGAATCCAGCCTAATTTATTGCAGCACAAAATTTGAGGAGGATTACAGAATTAAGTAATAAGAGCTCAGTAAACACAAATAATTAAACTAATATAAATAGTAATAATATAAGGATCGAAAATAATAACTAAATTGGTGTAATAATAAATATACGCATATTGGGCTAGTCTACTTCATCATCTGGGGGCATCTACACAACACATCCCCCTTTAGAGTTTTTAAACCCCACTGTTATGTCGCACGTTCGGATGCCTCTACTACTCTACTCGACTCCGCTCTGTTCTACTCTCCTGACGTCTAGGCTTCTCCCTCTATATCTACGTACTGGGCTAGCCTACTTCATCGTCTGGGGGCGTCTACACAACAAGATTAAAATGGGTGTGTTAGTAGATTCGTGACTGGGTCCATATATTTGAAATGAGTGTCACTTAGGCCCAAATATCTCCCATATACTAGCTTCTGTAGGCTCTCTATTGTTTTCACTCTCATTGAGAGCCAATTATCCCTCTACAATCATTCTCTATCCCTAAGAATGATGTCAAAGAATATATAAATAAGGTTTATGATATGAATCAAATACGTATAGATAACAATGGCGACTATAAATGATTCTAGAGGGACAATTGGCTCGCAATGGTAGTGAAAACAAGAGAGAGCCTACAGAAGATAGTATATGGGAGATATTTGGGCCTAATCGACACTCATTTCAAATATATGGACCAAATAATCTTGTGTAGACGCCCCCAAACGATGAAGTAGTGTAGCCCAGTACGTAGATATAGAGGAAGAAGCTCGGATGTTAGGAGAGTAGAACAGAGCGGAGTCAGGTAGAGTATTAGAGGCATCCGAACGTGCGACATAACAAATCTATAACTAGACTAATAATACCAGTAGAATAATACGTAATAATATAGACGGAGTACTTTACACTTCTGTTAGTAGCAAGCATAGGTTTAATATTAGTAAGTATAATTGTAGCTGTAAGAGGAGTCCGACTGAATAGCAATGCATCAGAGAGACAGTTTATGGATGTACGGTAGCAGTTGATTGTATTTGTAATTATTGCATTTGTTCGTGTTTTATTCAATTTAAGAAAAGATTACGTAACCACCTTCTTTTCACAAAAATAGAGAAAAAAATGAATTCTTCCAGTTTCAGTGGGTTCATTTCGTCTTTAATGTATAAAAACATTAAATATGATATTAAATGTGCAAGTCAGCGCTTCACCATTTACCATTGACAGCTCGGAATGTAATCTATGTTTTGAAGAAATATTCATATCTTTAAATCTAATTACAGGTTATTAAATTACAGAAACGATTTATCTCTAAAATGTGCACATTCATTTACAAAGTATCTAAATATTTTCCAAATGAGAATTATAATGGGATATAAACATAGATAGACGTCAAGTAATCGTAAATCTATTCCGCTTAGATTTTACCAATCTCAAAATAAACCTCGAAATAGAGACTTTTTTGTGGATTGTGATTAAATATGATTAGAATTTCAACATACTTTACTCATCGCATTGGATATTACACTTCAAACATTTATAAAAGTATCAAAGTTTATGGATATAGACTAGTCTAAATACCCAAATTTAAACGCAATTCATTCATTTCCTCCTACTTTCGTTTCCATTGATATATATCTATTTATCCTATATCGTATTATTATATCTGCATGACGAGTGGTAGGTGAAGTGAATGCATTCTGGCCTAATTCGTTTTTTTTTCTTCAGCTACGATTATAAAATAGTCTATTCCCTTAGATACTAAAAACGTCATTTAAATGATGCCAGAATTATAGCCATATAATTTTTTTAAGCTATGCCTACTGTCGTGTACCCTAAATATTTATGACAGCCCTCTTAAAATATGATTTCAAAGGGTCTATCTAAAACTGGAATTCACCCAACTGGATGGGTACACTTTGTGCAATGTTGCTTTGAAATGTCTACCCTGGAAGAATATGTTCTACAACTGAACCAACTAAGTGCATGTGCAAATGTTACATCAAAGGACATTAAAAAAACTTATCTAGCAGAAACACGTGCCGTACTGAAATTTAAGAAGTGAATTTAATGAAAATAATACGATAATAAGCAAATTTTGAAGATGCATAAATTCTCCATTCTTCTTTATGAGGTCTTTACATATATATATATATATATATATCACGTGATCACGTGACCGACCAGACCATCAGATGTTGTTACACATCTCTGGTCACAATGCATTCGCATTGTTTTAGCCTTCGAATGACGCCACCCCGCTGGCTAAGCGAGCAGGCCAATATATATATATATATATATATATCAAAACTAATAATAGTAAGGAGTGTTATGAAGTTGCATAGCATTACCTTTAATTCTTTTAATATAAGTGTATACAGTTTTACATAGATCTACACATGTTTCAGCTGCTCTGATTAGTAACCGTTGCAATTGCAACCCTACTATAACACCAGTGCAGTTTCTTCGAGATCTTTACTTAATATACTTCGATTTAACTTTTAAAGTATTTCGTTTATCTATATAGTTGCAATTGAAACATGTGTAGGTCTACGTAAAGCGGTATATATATTAAAAGAACTAGGGGTAGTGCTATGCAGCTTTGTAATAATCCTTATAATTATAATATACATATATGATTGTGTGTGCGCGTGTATATGTGGGTATGAGTGTGTTTGTGTATGTATCTGAGCATCAGTATGCATAATGACCATACATGTGCACGTATGGGTCGAGTCTTAAAGTACAAAGAAATTGAATAGCAATCACTTTAAAACGGCAAACAATTTTGGAGTTGCAGAATCACCATCCCACTGTATCTACACATTAATATCAGTTTGCCTACGGTCCTTCAGTGACAACACACTTTGAAAACCCAATGGCTACTATTAGCTTCAAGCCACAACAGGCAGAGAGGATGCTCTTATAGCCGAGAAGTTGAAGTTGCGGAGAAAATATTAATATATTGCCTGAGGAAACACAACTAGATATCAAAATACAGGGAAACGATTGCATAATCAAGTACCTGCACACCTGGAGAACTACGTTGCGTAGAAACAATTGTAGTGATTGAAAATAAATGTCCCACAGTATTGCTCTTTATTGACTATTTTTTTCACTTATCTATTCACACTTGACAGAAGCCCAAATGCAAGTCTGAAAGTACATATAATCCTACTTCTGGATAGCACACGCACACACACACGCACACACACACACACACACACACACACACACACACACACACACACACACACACACACGCAAACACACACACACACACACACTCACACACACACACACACACATATATATGATGCATTTTGGCAATTGCTCCTCGATGTACATATAAAGCTATATACAATATTATGTACATGTTGGATCGAAAACATATATTGTAATAAATTAGGAGAAAAGAGATTTACATATCAAGGTTTTGATATACAATTAATCACATCTTTTCATGCCAGTACCTACATATGTTTCCGATGCTAGTCAGTGCACACTGCAAATTTTGCATCTTGATGAACATTTAGGTGTTAATTAATGTTGCCGCTTCGTTAGGGTACAATTTAAGTGCATTTCAAATACCATCTGCACAGGGTACTGGTCCAACCAAAGTTGTACACGTGATTTGGTGTTCCTAAAGCTAACTTAAATTTTAACCTTTTCCCCCCGGCTTGTGTAAAAGACAAGTCATTTCATTTACGTAACACCGTCCGTGGACTCTTCAATACGACCGTTCTAATTAAATATAATTTGTAGAACTATATACGCGTTGTCCGCATAAAATTAGACGTGTGTACAGTTCTACCGATGACATTGGGGTTATTTTCAAATGTCTCAGCTCTGGCGCACTAAATCCCGGAAACAGTTCTGCAGAAGATAATTCACTGCAGTTAATGTTGCCGGTTAGAGAACATAAATATTTAAAATTGAAATAATGAGGGTGATAAATTAAATATTAATTTAATTAACATCAATTTAAAACCAGTAGCCTAGTATATAGAAAAATCTGAAATCTTCTAGAGAACATTCTTTTCTTTGTGGTTAGATCGTAGGTGAGCTACTTCTTGCGTAATGGATGTCTACTTAGTGGTCATCTCTTCTTATACGCATGTATATGTATATATATGTATATACATATACATATGCATATATATATCTATATATATATGTATATATATATATATATATGTATATATATACATATAGATGTATACATATGTATATATATATATATACACATACAAATGTATATATATATATGTATATATATATATATATATATATGTATATATATATACATATACACACATACATATATGTTGATGTGATGGTTGTGAGTAAGTTCTCCGTCTGTTAGCACGATGTGTGTTCCAATCAATTCGATTAAGAGAAAAGACTGCTAAAGAAATTAACGTGCAAACGGCTGAGCACTTCACGGTTAGGTATACCATTACCCTAGTTGTCAGGGAGGTTCAGTTTTACTTAGAATTGTGACAAGGGTCGCCAACTGAGTAAGAGGTACAACTCTGAGGATTCTGGAGGAATGTAAAATAAAGCTTCTTGCTAAAGGACATGATGCACCAACAGTAACAGAACCCACGTCTTTACGATTCTGAGCGAATATTCTAACCACTGAATCTTACGCCTTCATATGTATGACTATCTATCTATCTATCTATCTATCTATCTATCTATCTATCTATCTATCTATCTATCTATCTATCTATCTCTCTCTCTCTCTCTCTCTCTCTCTCTCTCTATATATATATATATATATATATATATATATATATACACACACATCAACAGCGCGCACGCAGTCAGACAGTCTTAAGTTGGACGCTTCATTAAACCATGACAGGAAAATTCAAGTAATCATTAAAGTACACACTGATGCTACAATTGTTATTTCTTGTCCCTACTAACAATGGCGTTTACATCTATGATGTTTGCCACAACACATGTCATTTTCAGCTAAGCGAATAATTGCAGACCAACAATGCCGCTTAGCCGAACAATCATGCAAGATAATATACTTATTCTGCGCTTTATGGAAAATCTACTTTGCTAAACACTTTCCATGACATGCAGAATCAAATTTATCTCCAAAATCGGTCAGTTAGAAGAATTTGCACATCAAACAATTTTATTCTGTATTTCGTTCGATTTCCCAAAGACTTGAGTTCAAATATTTCGATTATCAACTTTACCTTTTGTCGTACACACAAATTCGAATATATCCTCCCATGGAGAATTCAAACCACGTTTCGTGGTTCGCTAACTCAACAGCCCCTTTATAGAATCCAGTATCTAAGGACATCATCAGGAGGAACCACGTCCGGTTTTGGTCCCCACTCCTCTACCGTTTTGCTGAAGCTTAGATTGTGTCACGTGACAGATAGCTGGCGCTGACTGCTGGAGGCTACTGGCAAGTAGTTAAGGGGAAATTTGTCAGGCTGGTTATTCACCCACTGACATTCGTTGAAACTGCAAAGAAGAAATCAAAGAACAAAAATATAAAGAATAAAAAAAAAGCACTCAACACCAGAGATGAAGACACCTATGAAAGTGATGGACCCGCAAGTCGGAAAACGGTAGAGGAGTACGGCCGGAACTGGATGTGGTTACTCCTGATGATGTGCTTAGCCACTGGATCCTATAAGGGAATCGTTGAGTTAGCGAATCACAAAAGGTGGTTGGAATTCTCCAAGAGTAAGTCAGCACTAAATGCGTAAGTACGTACACATACGTGCACGCTAAAAATATCTGTCTATCTATCTATCTATATATCTATCTATCTATCTATCTATCTATCTATCTATCTATCTATCTATCTATCTATCTATCTATCTATCACACGCGCTCGCGCACACACACGCACATCCATATATATGTATCTATATTCAGAGAGAGTGAGAGAGAAATTGAGAGAGAGTGTGTGTGAGAGAGAGAGAGAGAGAGAGAGAGAAAGAGAGTGAGAGAGAAATTGAGAGAGAGAGAGAGTGGGAGAGAGAGAGTGGGAGAGAGAGAGAGTGGGAGAGAGAGAGTGGGAGAGAGAGAGAGAGAAATAACCGATGTATATACATACTAGGAAACATCTAAGGTAATTACAAGTCCAGTAAATAATAGGCTGTTAAAATACAACACTGAACATTATTGTAATGAATCTGGGCGGAATGGCTTGCGTGTATATAGATAAAATTATCTATTAAACCACGTAATTTGAATTAAAAGAATAAGAAAGAAAAACTGAAAGACAAAATTGTGCAAATTGTTTATAATTTAATTAGGCTCACAAAGTGTTTCATTAGCAATAAATATCATGAATTCCACATTATGGAATTAAGATATGTAATTAAATGATTTAAATAAATTAAAATATAGTTAAAGTAAAGCAATGTTGATCTTAAATCATCAACGGTATTATGAGTTACGTTAGTCAGAAACCGTTACTGTTTATAATAAAGACGAGACAAAAAGTAAACGAGAGGGAAACAAGCTATACATTACATAGTATTACATACATAAGGTGGTCAGGCGAAATGCTTAGCGGTATTTCGTCTGCCGCTACGTTCTGAGTTCAAATTCCGCCGAGGTCGACTTTAGGTATTTCATCTGCCGCTACGTTCTGAGTTCAAATTCCGCCGAGGTCGACTTTGCCTTTCCTCCTTTCGGGGTCGATGAAATAAGTACCAGTTACGCACTGGGCTCGATATAATCGACTTAATCCGTCTGTCTGTCCTTGTTTGTCCTCTCTGTGTTTAGCCCCTTGTGGGTAGTAAAGAAATAGGTATTTCGGTTGCCGTTACGTTCTAAGTTCAAATTCTGCCGAAGTCAGCTTTGCCTTTCATCTCTTCGGGGTCGATAAATTAAGTACCAGTTACGCTCTGGGGTCGATGTAATCAACTTAATCCGTTTGTCTGTCCTTGTTTGTTCTCTCTGTGTTTAGCCCCTTGTGAGTAGTAAAGAAATAGGTATAACGTCTGCTGCTACGTTCTGGGTTCAAATTCCGCCGAGGTCGACTTCTCCTTTCATTCTTTCGGAATCCATAAATTAAGTACCAGTTACGTCCTGAAGTCGATTTAATCGACTGGCCACCTCCCCTACTCAATTTCAGATCTTGCGCCTGTAGTAGAAAGGATTGTATTGCATACGTACATGCATACATACCTGTATAAATGCAAATATATATATATGCATAGATGAACACCCATATATATTGGGTTGTGTGTGTATGTGTGTGTTTGTTTGTATACTGCATTAAAGAATTTCAGTCGAAAGAGTAGATCTTAGTTCTTATATTTAAAGCGTGGTGTTTATTAAATCGGTCTCATAAGGGACGTAGCCAAAATGACACTGATTGTCAAGCGATAATGTGGACACACACTAGTACACACACACTGGTGTCCATCCAAATACATACACACACTCACACACATATATACATACATACATACATACATACATACATACATACATACATACATACATATATATATACATATATGTATGTATATATATATATGTTTTATATATATATATACATATTATATATATATATATATATATATATATATATATATATATCTTACGACAGGTTTCATTCGGTTCCGTCTTCCAAATTAAATTACAAGACTGTACATGGATACAGTTGAATCAGGTACCGAAGTTACCACGTAGCTAGAATGTATAGGAAACATATAATTGAGAAGCATACTTGTTATGACAGTCACGCCTGTATACATATATATCATATGTGGCGCAGGAGTGGCTGTGTGGTAAGTAGCTTGTTTACCAACCATATGGTTCCGGGTTCAGCTCCACTGCGTGGCACCTTGGGAAAGTGTCTTCAACTATAGCCTAGGGCCGATCAAAGCCTTGTGAGTGGATTTGATAGACGGAAACTGAAAGAAGCCCGTCGTATATATGTATATATATATATATGTATGTGTGTGTGTTTGTGTGTCTGTGTTTGTCCCCCTAGCATTGCTTGACAACCGATGCTAGTGTGTTTATGTCCCCGTCACTTAGCGGTTCGGCAAAAAGAGACCGATAGAATAAGCTTACAAAGAATAGGTCACGGGGTCGAGTTGCTCGATTAAAGGCGGTGCTCCAGCATGGCCGCAGTCAAATGACTGAAACAGGTAAAAGAGAGTATGTATAATATATATGTACATGCGCATATATCGGACTGTGTATATATGTTTGTCTGTTTGTTTATCTGTCTGACTATATGTGTGTATGAATGTATGTATGTATGTATGTATGTATGTATGTATGTATGTATGTATGTATGTATGTATGTAAATGATAAACTTCTGGAAAGTTTTACAGATTTTCACAGTTCCATTGATGTAATCTTCGAATTAACTTTCTCACGTATGTATTATGTATGTACGTATCGTGTGGCTTTGTTAATGGTGTCATTTCCTGAGTAATGGTAATGAACACGAAATCGCATACTTGGAAACGAACATAGATATTCAACTTCATAAAGACACACACAAACACCGAGACCCACCCACACACAAATACAAAGACTCT
>NC_043002.1:27405262-27412762 GCF_006345805.1 Octopus sinensis | reverse complement strand
ATGTGTGTGTGTGTGTGTGTGTGTGTCTTTGTATTTGTCTACATGACCACTGGACAACCAGTGTCATTTTGATTAGGCCTGTAACGTAGCGGTTCGGCATAAGAGGGTGATATAATAAGGAACATGCTTTAATAAATAAATACTCGGTTTGATTCGTTGGACTAAAATCTTTCAACGTATTACTCCAGTTTGGCCGCAGCTCAGTATTTGGTATGAAAAAAACTTAAATATGAAATTAAATAACAGAGGAATCGGAAATTACACTATGTACATCATTAGCTAACTGCTGTTTCTGCTATGCGTTTCAGCTTTGCAAATCATTGTGTAGCTCCGAGGAAGCTATATCATAAAGTGATGCACAAGAATTCAGCTTTGTGTTTAATGCACCTTATAGCAGAAACGTTTGCAGGCTAATGAATTTAATTACATAATCCTCTGTTTCTTTGTGAATTATTTAATTACATATGACCCGCTGTACCCTTTTTTTATTTAAGTATATAAGTATATATATATACACACTCACATACGCATATATCTTTCACTAAATGTACAACAATATTCAAGTTTTATTTTTTCCTTTATATTTTCCCTATTTCTATTTAATTTTTTACAGTTATTTTGGAAGAGTAGAGTTTCTAAATACATATTCAATTCTTCTCGACCTTCATTGCCTCATTAAGAAGAATTTATTAGAATATATTTGGCATCTGGGTTGCTGCTTATATACTGACTGAATCAGTGTAGACATTCCCGCCAATATCTTTTTTTACCGCTTGCATTATGCATTAATATACAGTCATTTATTGCGGTCACATTGTGAACATTAGGTGTTAGTTTTGGCATTGTTTGATTTCCATTACACGTTTTCTATTTCTGTGTTGAATTTGATAAAGTAGATATTTTTCCTTTGGTAGATTTTTCTTTAATTTCTCTTTATGGTATGTGACGTAATGTTGTGGAATGGTTCCATATTACAAGTGCAGTTTGAATCTGTGCGAGAGTGTTGTACTAGACGGTTCGATGTAACAGCTAGTGTCCTGAAATGTGCCACATTCAGTGTTACACAGTTCTATATTTAAGAGATGAGGAATTATGTACATTATTTACATTATTTAAATTTGACGGATATTTGTCCTTATCTTATTTGCCTTTCATCCTTTCGGGATCGATTAAATAAGTACCAGTTAATCACTGGGGTCGATGTAATCAACTTAATCCCCTTGTCTGTCCTTGTTTGTCCCCTCTATGTTTAGCCCCCTGTGGGCAATAAAGAAATAAAAATTATTATTATTATTATTATATTATTATTATTATAGAGTGAGCGAGCAGAGCATGCCATCAAAGTGACACTGGGGTAAAATATACGAAGCCCAGTATACCCATCATGACTACCCGTCTGATAAGGGTACACCAGACACATGCATCACAACCATATGTGCGCGACATGGTGATCTCATATCAAGATAAACAGCACATGACCTTGCAGGTGGAGCCCAGTTAGAATTTTCTTCAGATCGAGTAACCCATCCCGCTCAAAAGGTCCCTGAATAAGGGTTGTTTAAGGACGTTGAACGAAATACCCATGTTTCCAGAGGTGAATTATTCAAATCCCAAAGAATCCTTCTCAACACATGGCTATGATGCTCCCCCACTACTTCTGCTCGTGATCAGAGATGCACATATCGTCAGCCACTAAGGGACATGCTCAACTGGTTAAGGTCAAACAACTGACAAGCAAATCTGTGGTATTGAGCAGAATATTTGCTGTAGCCCATCTTTTATACCAAGACAAAACAATATACATGATAACACTTCCAATCAGTTAAGATCAGAAGCCATGAGATTGTTAAGATCAGAAGCCATGAGAAGTTAAGATCAGAAGCCATGAGAAGTTAAGATCAGAAGCCATGAGAAGTTAAGATCAGAAGCCATGAGATGTTAAGATCAGAAGCCATGAGAAGTTAAGATCAGAAGCCATGAGAAGTTAAGATCAGAAGCCATGAGAAGTTAAGATCAGAAGCCATGATAAGTTAAGATCAGAAGCCATGAGAAGTTAAGATCAAAAGCCATGAGAAGTTAAGATCAGAAGCCATGAGAAGTTAAGATCAAAAGCCATGAGAAGTTAAGATCAGAAGCCGTGAGTAGTTGAGATCAAAAGCCATGAGAAGTTAAGATCAGAAGCCATGAGAAGTTAAGATCAGAAGCCATGAGAAGTTAAGATCAGAAGCCATGAGATTATTATTATTATTATTATTATTATTATTATTATTATTATTATTATTATTATTATTATTATTGATAATAATAATAATAATAACATCGAAAAATAGCTTAGAAATGAGAACCCAGGCTTGAAATTTCCCCAAGACCCCTGATGAACGCTGGAGAGTATATCAGCCGAAACGTTGTGTTAACAAGAAACAAGATGAGGACAAATATCCGTCAAATGTAAATCATGTTTATGTTACAATCAAATTTATATAACAGAGAAAACACATAATAAAAATAAACGCATGTGTCAAAGACTGCACCTAATGGAACCATATGCAGCACGAAATATATCACTCCTGATTATGATTTTAAACTAATTATATACTCTAACAGCACCAAAACAAACAAAACCCCTCCTTATCAATAATACACCTATAACATATGCACCCAGAAACAAACTTCGGATGACCAGGGTGATCTATATATTTGACAGTAAAACAGATTATTGAACTATTTTAATTTTGTGTCTGTGACTGGTCCCATTTGCTTGAACATGCTGCAACAATATCTCGTGGCTAGCAATCTAGAGAACTTTCAAGGTGTGGTGCTTTATTTCTAGTAAAAATTGAATGCCTCCACATTAACATAGCAACGCAAGCTGTATCTTAATGAGAGTTTGCCAAATGGGGTGATGGGAGGAAGGGGTTGAGTAAAAGACCCTCCACCAGACTTCACACCTCTGGATTTTATCTTTGTGGATACTTTGAAGAAGAAAGTTAGGTTACAAATCGGGCAACAGCTGACAAAATGAGAGCAGTGATTGAAATTCTATGCAAGCAAATACAGGACCAACCTTTTATTAGCGCCTGCCATTACATTGCTTCCCGTTATCGTTAGTCCTCAACCACAATCGTCAACAGTTTGAAAACAGGAATTAATAAAAAATTAAATTCTATCGTTATATTCTATTAAATTTTGGAAATGAAATTTATTTAAACAATGACTCTATAGTCACTTAAAGTGCGTATACAGTTTTTAACACCTATATACTTATATACATACATATATGTATACATATATATACACATATATATATATATATATATATATATATATATATATATATATATATATATATATATATATATAATATATATATATATATATATATATATATATATATATATAGATATATATATATATATATATATATATATATACTTTATTTTAAGCAGCAGAAAATTCAACAAAATCTGTTACTCTGAGTTTCTCGTTGCCGTTCATCAGACAGTTTTTGCTAGAATGGAACTTATATATTAATTCAATCTATACTCTTACAACGCTACACCTTAAAAAGAAATGGACTTGTTTGATTGGCCCTTTAGAAAAAACGGTCAATCTTCGAGCGATAAACAAAAAGGTCAAAAATATATGTATATATATAAAAAAACTTATAAAAATTATAAAAATTATAAAATCCGAGGAAAAAACCGAGGAAAAAACCTATTGCCGTTAATGAAGACAGTACAATTAATGCATAGAAATTAAACCTGTTATAAATACTGCAATACATATTTATATTAAAATCCACATATATATATCAACATACACAAAAGGATGCGCGTAAACGCCATACATACATATACAGACGTATGAATATGAATCTAAATTATACACATAAAAGCATGTGTACATATATTCACGCAAACCGTCTCGCACGCAAGCTAAAATTCATCTATGTAGCAATTTCATATACTGAGCAAGGAGGGGGAACGAAAGAAAGGGAAAGAGAGAAAAAGGAACGAAGGAGGGGTGGGGAAAAAACTTGTAGCGATGTTATTGGCATCTATAGAGGCCAGTATACATACACAAGTTTGAATTGATACATATACATATCGTCGTGTGTATGCGTGCTTAAGCACAAGCATACTTTCACTTACACATACACAGATACGCATGCTTACAAATACATATGCTTTGCTATACACATACTTATATAAACATTCTAATTTTGACAACATTGCTTTTTTTTAAAAAAAAAAACATTGCTTTTAAAAAATGGGTGCATTAATAAAAATATATACGAAAGACATATAAAATAAAATATAACATCCTATTTTGGGTCATTTATAAATAATCAAGGTAATATAAATAATCAAGGTAATAGCGCACTAAAGAATAGTGGATTCTCGGAGAAGATCCAGTTCAACCAGCTTAATGCTAATAATAATGCTGCACGAAGAACTAGGACCAGGAAAGTTTTGTGGTTCAACCCGGCTTTCAATTTGGCCGTAAAGACTAATATAGGTAAGGAATTTTTGAGATTAGTCTCTAAGCATTTTAAGCAGGGTCATAAATTCTACAGAATATTTAATAGAAGAACCCTGAAGGTTAGCTATTCTTGTTGCAGAAATTTCGCCTCTTACATTAGCCAATATAATAGGAAGCTAATTGAGATTAGACATGGTGCCGAGCCCATTAAGAAATGTAATTTCAAAAACGAAAGCTCCTGTCCGTTAAGGGAAATGTCTAGTGAAAGGAGTAGTTTATAGAGCCAAGGTGCAAGTGGAAGGCTCATCGGAATACAAGACATACACAGGGGCTTCAGAAAATTCATTTAAAACAAGATTTTATCTCATAAGAATTCTTTTAAATCCCAGAGAATAGGAAGAAAACCAGCCTAGCAAAATATGTCTGGGAACTAAAAGAAAAGGAAGCCCCACCTTTCAACGTGACATGGAGCATTTGGACAGGGCGGCACCATACAGGCATGGAGCTTACAAATATAATTTCAAGTGCAGGCTTTGCTTATTAGAGAAAATGCACATCTTATTCAAAGACAATAATTCTTTGAATCAAAGAAGTGAGTTAATGAACTTATGTAGGCACGCGGCTAAATTTAAAATGTCGAATATAAATATACCATATGGATAGAGTATATATTTTGATTTTGATTTTGATTTTGACTCTTGAGCGCTACGACGGATCTATAGCAAAGTCTTATGTTTCTACATATATATTAGGAAAAACCTACAAACTTTGTTTTCATGTTATTGTATTCGAATAGGATTACCTTGATTATTTATAAATGACCCAAAATAGGATGTTATATTTTATTTTATATGTCTTCGTATATATTTTTATTAATGCACCCATTTTTTAAAAGCAATGTTTTTTTTTTTTAAAAAAAAGCAATGTTGTCAAAAATAGAATGTTTATATAAGTATGTGTATAGCAAAGCATATGTATTTGTAAGCATGCGTATCTGTGTATGTGTAAGTGAAAGTATGCTTGTGCTTAAGCACGCATACACACGACGATATGTATATGTATCAATTCAAACTTGTGTATGTATACTGGCCTCTATAGATCCAATAACATCGCTACAAGTTTTTTCCCCACCCCTCCTTCGTTCCTTTTTCTCTCTTCCCTTTCTTTCGTTCCCCCTCCTTGCTCAGTATATGAGAATTGCTACATAGATGAATTTTAGCTTGCGTGCGAGACGGTTTGCGTGAATATATGTACACATGCTTTTATGTGTATAATTTAGATTCATATTCATACGTCTGTATATGTATGTATGGCGTTTACGCGCATCCTTTTGTGTATGTTGATATATATATGTGGATTTTAATATAAATATGTATTGCAGTATTTATAACAGGTTTAATTTCTATGCATTAATTTGTACTGTCTTCATTAACGGCAATAGGTTTTTTCCTCGGTTTTTTCCTCGGATTTTATAATTTTTATAATTTTTATAAGTTTATTTATATATATATACATATATTTTTGACCTTTGTTTATCGCTCGAAGATTGACCGTTTTTCTAAGGGCCAATCAACAAGTCCATTTCTTTTTAAAGGTGTAGCGTTTGTAAGAGTATAGATTGAATTAATATAAAGTTCCATTCTAGCAAAAACTGTCTGATGAACGGCAACGAGAAACTCAGAGTAACAGATTTTGTTGAATTTTCTGCTGCTTAAAATAAAGCATATTACTCTACCACTGGTATTTGAGTACTCTTTTCTTTTTTCCACCTTGCTTCACATTTATGTGTTTACTCCGGTATATATATATATATATATATATATATATATATAATATATATATATATATATATATATATATAGTTAATCCAAACAAGAAAACACAAAAAAAAACAAAAAACACAACAACGCGTGGACGTGGAACAAATAAAGTATTATTGATATATATATATATATATATATATATATATAATATATATATATATAGATATAGATATATATATATAGATATAGATATATACACGCACACATACACACCCATATATATATATATATATATATATATATATATATATATTTTACTCAAAGGAATTCCAACTCTGTCTGTTTTTTTATGTTTTATTTATATTCTTTATGATATTAATGTAGTATAAATAGTATATATAGTATAAATAGTATATATAGTAAAATGAAATGAAGTATTGATTGTCTTATGGAATAGATGAAATATTGAATATAAAATATTACGGGACTTGTATATTTTCTTGCATTAAAGCAGTCTTCAAGGTCCCAGGTTGTGACAGGAATGTTTCAAGTGTATATATATACATATACATATATAATATATATATATATATATATATATTATATATATATATATATATATATATATATATGCATGTATTTCTGCATGAATGTACGTATGTATCTATTCGCGTGTGAGTATATATGTTTGTCGGTGCATGTGTTATGAACATAGGATGTTTATAAATAAATACTAATCTACACCTTTAATGTTCATCACTCTTCTTCTCAACACCGTAATCTTTTGCGTCACACAAACACTTGTTTCACCTTCTTGCCGCCATTTCCCTGCTTTTACTTTTTTTCCTGTTCATTTTCACTAACTATTATTATTCCCAAGCTATAAATTGCTTTCCCACTACCCATAATAATCATTGCATCTTTTATCTTGACGGGTTCCGATCGATGCGTTAGAATTCACTCATTCCTCAGTCCACAATATATTACTCCACTCTGTGGACATTGTGTATCATATATTTGCTCACACGAAAGTAAACACGCCTTACGAAATAGCTTGAACAAATATATGAATATATAGTCTACTTGAAACAGCAGTAGAATATGTTACCAGTTTGTATAACATTTGTAATGTATCTACATCGGTAAACAAAACGTCTGTATGTACACATTCCATACATCCGTAGTCTTTTATATATTCTAATTGGCTGCAAAATTTCGTTGTACTTGCAGGATCATTCAAGTTACCGTAGCGAAC
>NC_043002.1:27322762-27397762 GCF_006345805.1 Octopus sinensis | reverse complement strand
TATATATATAATATATATATATATATAAATAAAGCAAAGGATGTGTGTGTGTGCAGTACATATGCATTTCTACAGTTTTCAATCGGTTTTCATCAAACTTTACACACACATTACGTATGTGCCAAGGATAGTCATGCACTATAACATTTTGCCAAGAGTAATGGAAGAAACCGACCGTGAGAAAAAGTGTTTTTACATGGGTTTCTCCAAAAACTGCAGTTTTCAACCGATTCTCTCCCTTTGACTTCTGCAGTTTTCAAGCTATTCTCTCTCTTTACCCTCTATTTATCTCTTCTCTTTCTTTTTCTTACCTTCACACACTGCAATACTTCCTCTCTTTAACTCTCCCTCTCTCTCTCTCTCCCTCTGAAAATTGACTTTAGTGTATTTCAGTTTTGTCATGCGTATTTGTCCTCACAGTATTTGTACGTTCTCCCTACAACATTTCTCAATTTATTTAAAAATTTTTGCACTCTTTCTATTTAAAAAACACTATTTACATTTCTTCCTCTATTGAAAACCGTTGTGATACTGCCGATAACCTTTCATTACTAACCATTGAGAATTCAACCAAGCCACTGGGCGTCCATGCGTTAGAAAAAGATATCCTCAAGTTGCTGAAGTTTTTT
Source organism: Octopus sinensis (assembly GCF_006345805.1). Taxonomy (NCBI): domain Eukaryota; kingdom Metazoa; phylum Mollusca; class Cephalopoda; order Octopoda; family Octopodidae; genus Octopus; species Octopus sinensis. The sequence continues at coordinate 27,397,133 of NC_043002.1, read as the reverse complement.
CACTCAAGCTATTTTCTTCTACAGCTTTATATGCTGAAATGGGATTTGCGCTTTCTGCCTACAGATTGATTTCCTTGTGTGATATAATAATGCTTCGCTTTTATTCTTTCATTTTTAATTCTAATGTGATAAGAATATAATATTGTTTCACTTTATTCTTTCACCTTTGTGTGTGTTTAAGTACGAGATAGTAAAGGACATTTTATTCCACAACGACAACGATGACGTAATATACATGAGTGTGTCTGTGTGTGGGCGTGAGTGTGAGGGTGTATAAGTGTGTACATCTCTCTGACTGTGTGTTGTGGTGACAGGTAATAAACATTTGTTTATGATTAATCTATATTTTGTTATTTTTCATTTGTCTTGCTCGCTTACGTTACTGGGGTTTGCTAAATTTTCTAGAGAACAATTCTTAGTGATGAGACCATAGCGGATCCTCTTCTAGCATAAGGGTTTCCACATAGTGGTAAATTTCTCTCTTATATATGTATATATATATATATATATATATATATATATATATATATATATATATATATATATCTATATATATATATATATATATATATATATATATACATATATTGACCAAAATGAAAACTTCGATGAAGTTCTATAATTTCATCAAACTGAATAAATACTGTCAGTTGATTTACTGAAACACACGTATGTTTTATAAAGCTTAAATCATCAAACATATCCTTCTTACTATATCATTACCACACACACGCACACACACACACACACACACACACACACACACACAGACACACACACACACACACGCTCATACCTAGCACCAAATCTGCGCACGCAAATACACTCAGATGCAAATCCGCGCCCGCAAATACTCAATTATTTTCCCGTGCAGGGATGTGCATATGCTGCATATTTAGAGAGCCACTGAGAGATAGAAGGATGCGATAATATCACAGAGATCAATGAAGTTTTTGTGTGCTAGTGTGTATGTTTTAAGTGTTTGTGTGTGTGCGCGTGTGTTTGTATGTATATGTGCGTGAGTGTGTATGTATGTGTGTGTGCATGCGTGCGCGTATTTTTCCTCGATGAACATACACTGCCGTCGCTTGTTTGTTGTTTTCCTCATGTATTTCACTTTCACACAAACACCAGTCTCTCAGACGCTTTTGGCCATAAAAGAAACTAAAATTTCCTATAACATATTATAATAACTATAATTATTTTACTGCTTGTGATGGTATGTGTTTGCATGTTATACCTCATAGGGATTTTAAAAGAGCTGATTTAATATGAATCAAGAAAGAGAAAATGTTTTCTAGAACGTCAAAATAATGTTTTTTTTAAATTTTTTTTCTGGAACAAAAAGCCATTAATTTAGAGGATAATATCTTCCCCGCCAGCAGATCAACAAAAGAGGAAATTGGGACGTGATTTCAAAATGAAATATAATTTGTCACTAAAATCTCCTCGACGCTTTCTATGAGCAGACAGTCTCCCCATTGTGAAGTTCAAACTTCAGTTTCTAACACTAACAGCGCCACTACGATAAGTGGTAGTAACTTCAGCAGTGATGTAAACAACAACTACAAGAGGAGCAAACGACATCAAAGGGAAGTTAAAATCAAATAACACCTGCTCATCCACGAACAAAGTTTAGCACCACGGACAAACATGTCCACCACTACCACCACTCCAACAGTACATTAACAGATGATGATACAAGCAACAATATTGCTGCTGCTAACTCATACATCATCACCGCTGTGACCACCAAAAGTTGTAGCAGCATCATTAATGCGAAATGTATAGCCTGTTTACAGCACGAATGCGAGTTTTGATAATGTAGCAAAAGCCCTTGGCAAACTGGATCAGACTAAGTATGACACAAAGGTAGCTAGGGAATTTGTCGAGTAGGATCCGAGGATAGTCCTTGACGTGCCGAGTAACGCCATTGAAGTTAACTGTCAAATCCAACCACACACATATCTGCACTCAAAAGAGCAAAACAATCTCGCAATGAAATAATAATTATTATGGCTATTATTATTATTATTATTATTATTATTATTATTATTATTATTATTATTATTATTATTGTCATCATCATCGTCATCATCGTTATCAGGCGGCAAGCTGGTAGAATCGTTAGCACACCGGGCACAATGCTTAGCGACGTTTCGTCTGACTTTGTGTTCTGAGTTCAGATTCCGCCGAGATCAACCTTACCATTTATCCTTTCGGGGTCGCTAAATTAAGTACCAGTATAAAACATTGGGGTCCATGAAATCGACTATCCCCTCCCCCAAATTTGAGGCTTTGTGACTATAGTAGAAAGTGTTGCTGTTATTATTATTATTATTATTATTATTATTATTATTGAGTGAGAGTGCTGTGCATGCCATCAGTGACACTGGGGTAAAGTATACGAGGCCCAATATACCCATCATGACTACTCGTCTGATAAGGGTACACCAGGTACATGCATCACAACCATATGTGCACGACAAGGTGATCTCACATCAAGATAAATAGCACATGACCTTGCAGTTGGGGCCCACTTTAGAATTCTCTTCTGGTTGAGTGGCCAATCAAACTCAAGAAATCGCTGAATATGTGTTATTTAAGGATGTTGAATGGAATACACTCGTTTCCGGATACTCTAAACGCGTGGCTATGATGCTCCCCCACTAATTTTGCTCGTAATCAAAGATGCACATATCATCAGCTACTAAGGGACATGGTCAGCTGGTTAAGGTCAAACAACTGACAAGCAAATCTGTGGTATCGAGGACAGTATTTGCTGTAGTCCATGTTTTATACCACGACAAAAAAAAAATGTACTTGATGTCACTTCCAGTCAGTTAAGATCAGAAGCCAGGAGAACCACGGACTGGTACTGCATCAGGGCATTTATTATTATTATTATTATTATTATTATTGTTGTTGTTGTTGCTGTTGTTGTTGTTGTTGTTATTATTATTCTCTTTGCCACAAGTATTGTTGGAGCACCTGGATTTTTGCATGCGCAGCGTGCTTACTACCTACAGCCTACGGCACCATGCTATTTGTTATTTTCAGTTATCTAATACTTTTCTGATTATTCTGGCCGTGCCAAGGATGCAAACGTTTTGTAAGAATTCTACTGGGAACTTTATTTTAATTTCCTTTATATTCCCATTGATGCCTTCTAGGCATCAATGCGTTTCAGAGCACCCAACAATAATTGGCACTATCTTCACCTTCATTTGTCCATAGCCGGGCGATTTCTTACTTAAGAGGGTTGTATCTATCTATCTATCTATCTATCTATCTATCTATCTATCTATCTATCTATCTATCTATCTATCTATCTATCTATCTATCTATCTATCTATCTGTCTATCTATCGTCTCTGTCTGTCTGTCTGTCTGTCTGTCTATCTGTCTGTCTGTCTGTCTGTTTGTCTGTCTATCTATCTATGTTTTCCCCTTCCATTTAACTATTCGTGGGTGAAAGAGACATGCAAAATCAACTATATAGCATATACGGATTACGTCATCAGCCACCGCTAGGTCCGGTATGATAAGCTCCAGTACTGATCTGTGTGGATTAGGAACTCTCAGACGATTTTTCTAGTCTCCGACTCCACCACTCTTTGTGGTTTGTGCTCATACCACGACTTGCCTCCCTCTAGTCCCAATGTTTGTCACCTGGTCATGTCGACGCAACTTGTAATGGTTTTGGTAAAGTGTAGGGCATTCGTTCGTGATATGGGCAATGGTTTCATCCACTATCGCAGATGCGGCACAATGGAGACACTTGCTCATTCTTCAGGCCTACTCTCTAGTTCGTGGCCAGAGCTTGTTCCTGTGCTGCCAATATAATGCTCTCGGTCTCTTTTTTTAGGATTCCTTTCATCAGCCAATCATACCTATTTTTCCCAGCAACTTCTCTTCTGGTGTAATCCCGTCTTACGTAATTCTTCTTCATGTCATTTTGTACTTCTTTTTTATTTTCCCTTTTTTCTCTCTCTCAGTACTCCTTCGTTCCTAACAGCCAATAGCAAGGTTTCCTTACCTTGGGCTAGGTATCTCATTAAACTCTCAAGTTCGATACTTAAGCAGTCTTCCACTCTTATCAGTCCCATTCCTCCATTTGCTCCCATCATCTATTGGCGATCAGTGCCTGAACGTGGATGATGGGCTCCGTGCATCATTATGATCTTTCTTGACTTCTTGTCCATCTCCTTTAGCTCCTCTTCTGTCCACTTCAGGATATTATTATTATTATTATTATTATTATTATTATTATTCTATGTTTGACTTTTGCTTTATATTTGTACAAGTTGGCTCCAAGTCTCACCCAGAGACCTCAAGAGACAACAGGGTTGGAAGTTCATGTTGTTCATATGGCCTAGTGTGCCATATATTTGGGGGGTGGGGGTGTTGTACTAATGAATGTCTAAAAAAATTTTTTTTTTTTTTTTTTTTTAAACCGAAAATTATGTTTTGTTTAACCTTGAGATTACATAGAAAGTATTTTCCGTAGGATATGAGCAGTTCCCATGAGCACTATCTTTTGAATTTCTGCCATTTTGGGTTTCCTGGTATCTGAGTTAGGTAGCTATCTGCCCCTTTTGCTATCATTCCCAGGGCACCTATGACAACAGGTATTGTTTTAGTCTTCAGCTTCCACATTTTGCTGATTTCTATTTCAAGATCTTTATATTTGCTCAGTTTATGCTGATTTCTATTTCAAGATCTTTATAAATATTATTATTATTATTATTATTATTATTATTATTATTATTGTTGTTGTTGTTGTTGCTGTTGTTGCTGTTGTTAATAATAATAATAATAATAATAATAATAATAATAATAATAACAATAACAACAACAATGACGCTGATGACGACGACGACGACGATGATGATGATGATGATGATGATGATGATGATGATGATGATGATGATGATGATGATAGTTGTAGCAGCTATTGTTGCTTTTGCTGTTATTCACTAAATAAGGACATCTTGTGAAGTTGGAAATATTTTTATCACATTTCTTTACCAGAAAATATTTTCCTTTGTTCTTGCTGCCAACAAAGTTTAGGTTTTTTGATGGTCTACTCCATTTCGCTTGGGTGATTCGTAACGTTTTTACTCAGTCACTTATAATACTTTTCTTTCCTAAGAACAATTGCATCTTTTTAATAGTGAATATTTGTATCATCTGGGGGTAGCAGGATGGGTTGCTAGCCATAAAGATAATAGTAACGAGTATGCCTCAAAACATTTACAAGAAAACGTTTGACATTTTGAAAAGAACAATATCGAGCTCTTCAAAAGAAAAACAGCAGAATATGACAATTGATCAAAGCAGTACTTTCGTAAATATGAAAAATACACTGATTGACAAAATAAACTGGAAAAAGCGTAAACATTAATAAGAAAAGCAACTACTGCAGTGAATACATTTTCGGTACTTTTGCGACCCAGAAATGATATGCTACTATAAAAATTTCACTCAAGAAAAAATATCTCGGGAATATTTCAAAAAGTTAGTCCAGTTTCGTCAGAGGAATTATAGTATTTTTCAAAAACCGAGTGCAGAAAAAATGTGAAAATATTTTCGGACAAACATTTGTCGATGTGTGTTAAAGCAGGTTTTCCATCGACGAGGCAGGGCCGATAGAAGTGTGTGCTTGGGGATTATAGCTGAGAAAAAAGGAAGACTGAACGATGCTGGTGTATCTGGTGCGCATCACCCTTACCCACATACTGATATGGAAGTGTGTATGAACACATGTGAACCACGACAGAAATATTGTTGTGGTTGTCCATAAATGCTTGCTTTCATCTTTGCTGCATAGTTGAGGATGGTGTTGAACTTTGTGGAGTATGCTACAGACCCTAAAAAGATCATGAGGATATTTTGGAACAGTACACCATTGTGAGAGTAAAACAACTTTACTAATAATAGTGGGGATAATGAAATTTATGTTTGAGCAGAGGCCACGTTTAAAAGTGATACCCGAGTAAAGAGTACAGACTAGGCAGTAGAGAAGGACAATTGTCCTAAGTGGAAAGCAAGTTTGTCGATTTATCAGTTCGAGGCATCAAGTGATAGCCGAGTGTATGATTATTTTTATGCTTTTATGTGACTAGCGCACTCGCTTTGCAAAATTATATATAACTTACCGTACGTTTTCAAGACCATCTTGTCAATCTGAAATTGATCTTTCTCATAGTCTCAGTATAACTCCTGTACAGTTACCCGAGTTAGGAATCGACACATAATTAAATGTTTGGTAATTTGTGACAGTGTTTTTTTAAGACTATCTTTCAATATTAAATAATTCTTTCTTATATCTGCCGCAGTGGAATTTTATTTTGGATATATACTCATTTAGTTGTACTAACTTTTACTATTCGGTATTTAAAAAATTTTTTTATGCGTTCTTTTCAAGCCTAGTCAGGCTCATGGGCCCGGTTTCCCGGTTTCTATGGTGTATGTGTTCCCCCAGCTGGACGGGACACCAGTCCATCGCAGCGTTACTCAAGAAACAGGACGAAAAAGTGAGAGAGAGTCGGGGCGAAAGAGTACAACAGGGGTCGCCACCACCCCCTGCCAGAGCCTCGTGGAGCTTTAGGTGTTTTCGTTCAATAAACACACACAACGCCCGGTCTGGGTATTGAAACCGCGATCCTCCGACCGCCGGTCCGCTGCACTAACCACTGGGCCATTGCACCTCCACACTATTCGGTATACCAACATATTTTTGCAGTCTTTGCGTATGTAGGTTATCTAAATTAAAATTATTAAGAGAGAAAGTCTCAAACATCTATCATGTTGATGATACAACTTCGTCGTAAACAGAACAGTAAGAGGGACAGAGTGGACGCCGCCGTATTTGTATATATAATACTTTTGACATTTTAGTCTAAGCAAAAGTGCACTTAAAATTACCTTTGTTCCGCTTATATGTAAATCTGGTAGATTAAACTGAATTTTGTACCCAATTTCGTACCTATGAAACCACTTCTTTCTTTTCCTTCAAGAATAATAAATAGGTTTCTGATTTGCTTGAAATATGCAAAAATTACCGATCATAACAACTTTTACTTTTACTCACTCAGCTAGTTTTATGGTCGTCACAATTTCTTGTCTTCTTTATGCGATACATTTAAACTATTTTATCTTTCTCTTCTTTCTTTCTACTTGTCCAATTGACTTATATCGTTCATAAGGCCACTGATCTTCATTCGTATTCACCTTTTGCCACAGGGCATCGGCTGGTCATTTTATCCTTTTCTTTCCCAACAATTCCGCAACAACAATAGTACCTGCTACAATCAATAGGTTGATTACAAGATTTCTCACGTAATCTCAACTATCACAATGTTAATTTATGTTGCTTTTTCCTTAATCTTTATTCATAGTGCCCCATTTTCCGCAGATTGATTGATTCTAGGTCCTCCGACTTTATCACTTATAGCCTACTTTCTTTCCCGAATTTCTAGCCGCTCTTCATCGATGCGATTCTCGACGAATTCCTTTTCCCTTGTACGTTTCTTGCTTGCATTTCAACTGCCAGTATCGTATTCTAGTTGTTTACCTCGGTCGCATTCGCCTGATTCTTAAAGGGATTATTGTCAAATATCCGATTGTGATATGCTGCTCCATTTAATTCTGGATACACATTTCTCTATATTCCTTCAATTTCGAAGTCAGAGAGATATTTTCCGTTCCTGATACAGAGTACTAGATTGATAATCAGACTAGTTTTTCTCTTTAGAATCCTTGCTTCCTTAGTTCACTTCCTAGAAAATATTCCGTTGATATATTTACTTATCTCCTATAACTTTTTCCACAACAGTAATTGGATGACGACCGGGTCGTCTCTTCTATGCTGCAGAGCACCTCCAGAGTTTGAAGCCTTCACCAGCTACTCGAGTCTAATTTTCACTATTTTCGTTTAGATTTAAACACGGCATAATACGCTCACGTGAAGATGATGATGTTTACGGTTATATGCTACCGATGTATTTTAAGAGAGTATCGGTATGAAATTTGCCGACCATGTTTAATGTTCACCCCCTTCGTTTGAAACAGATTTGAGCCTGCTGGGGTTACTAGTTTCATTGAGAGCCATCTCCAGATCGATTGGCGATTAGATTTAAAGAGCCTGTCAAACCCACAGTTTAACCTTGTGTTCTGGAATGTATTGGGAGGGGCAGAAAATATTGAGAATTCTTAAGCGATAAATTTTCTTGTGAAAAGTTTTTAAAAACAATACTTTCGTAAATATAAATAATTCTGAAAACAATTTAAAATAATTTTATAGACATGAGTAAAATAGTAATTATTGGGAATGATTGTCTAGTAAATATGAAAAAAAATGGTTTATTCGTGCAAATCATTTCAGGAGAGAGCTCGATAAATATTAAATTAGTTCGTGTTTACTGTAATAAAATAATAGAATATAATGAGGCCTAGAAAACAAAACTAATTTATTTTGAGGAATATACATACGTACATCCATGAATACTTACACTCAAGCGTGCGCACACACTTAAGCACACGCATACGCACACGCACACACACACACGAGCTAATACATTTATTTATATATTTTATAAATATATAAGAATATGTTAAAGTGAAATTGTTATATGAAAGCTAGTTAAAAAGCACAGGACTTTTGCTGACAAGCTAACTCAATACTGAAAAAAGAGTAAAATTTGTTATTAACTTCATCATGACTGTAACATCAAGTTTCGCATTGACGGTTTATTCTACCATTCTTTGAATTACGTGTCTATGCGTTTCATGAAAAGCCTTTCAACACAATGACGGGATCAAATCTATCCTATTTTAGGCAAAACCTCGTAGAATTGATTCCGTTATTCCAGACCATAATATGGTGGGAATATGCAGTTTATTCAGATCATTTCTTCTTTGCAGATAGGCCGAAATTTTATCCCTATCAATATAGTCACATCTTGCAGTTCAGATTACTGAAAGTTACTGCGTACTTAATTTTTAAAATAATTAAACAGCTAGTTTGTAATCGCATGTAAATTTGACTGTTCCAGTTTTGCGAAGTCCAAGGTTATACAGGCTGCCCACAAAGTCATAGGAAAATGATAAACCAAGACACTCACTCTACCATTATTTATAGAGTAGCCATTACCTAAAACATAAAAACAATATTAATTGCGGTCTCATGAATGAAACAAAACATAAAACATTGCATTAATTAAAGTGTTAATACCATTACAAAGTTGCTCCCTCTTCTAAGGTTTCCGTAATGACTTTTTGAAATCGTCTAAAGATTTTGTGAACAGCCTGTATATGTAATAAAGAACAATAATTTACTAACCTCATTATTAAATATGTTTTGCGTGCATAAATTCACGTTTCGTGCAACAATAAAGTATCTTGTGTCGTAACTTCATCTGCAGATAACTACATTCAAAACCTTTGAATATAGAATTACTGCTTCTACACAAAACTGGTGAAATTTGGAAACTAACATTAAAAATTAATTGAAGGAGCTTAAATCGCGAATTATGTTACGTTATAATTACTTGAGAAAGAATAAATACAGTTGCAAGAAACTGTAAGTGTAAAATTCGCAGATAATATTAAAAATAAGTTAAAATAAGCTTCAAGAAATGAGTGGTATAGTAAGAACAGAAATAATCTCGCAAATATAACGAAAATGTTTGTTTGAAGCAAGCGTCTAAAAATCCCCTCGATAAACATGAAATTAATTATTGTTTAAGGCAATAAGATATTGAAAATATTAATGGCTAAAATGAAAGGACACTAGAAAATGGAACAATATCTACATAAAACAAATATCGACATATATTAGTGAAATATATGCAGCCATTAGCGGGAAAAAGAAATAACATTGTTACAGGCTGAAAGACTAATTGTATTTAAGATATTTTGAGATATTTCAATTATTTCCAGTCCTAAATTCAAAATATCACTGGTTATGTATATAAACAGCAATTTTCTGTTAAGGTTTCCTATTTTTGCAATCTGCTGATGAAGGTAATACACCATTATTTTACAGCTTCGGAAGCAATAATCATAAGCTCTGCAGTAGATATATTTCATATATGTATGGACGTACACACACACACACACACACACACACGCATACACGTGTATATGTATATATATATATATATATATATGCATATATAAATTGCATATATATATATATAAATTATACATAGACACATATATATGTATATAAACAAATATACACACGTACATCCATATATGTATGAAGTCACTTCATTTACATGTATATCATTTAAGCTATCACTATATTTCATTATAATATTGCTCTAAACATGAATTTATTTCTCGTTAATGAGCCAAGCCCCGAACGTTCTTCACAAATAAACTATTTTCATTTCTTTGACAAATATTTACATGTGTGATAATATATATGCGAGAATCCCGAAAAATATTATATGCAATGAGTTTATTAGAACATTGTTTCATTTTCGAAGTTAAAATCTACAAACAAGATTTAAGTTTTTGTTTTTTAACGCCTTTTTATCACTGATGGCCTGACACTACAGTTAGGGCAGTGATCCTGACGGTGCAGGTGACGCAAAGCATTAAAAATGGGACAAATTGATGGTAAATTTTTTAAAAAATCATAGACTCACTGTAGACGCGCGCTAATACCCAGAAGGGCTCGATATGAATCACGACTATAAAATACCCGGTTTTGGTTAAACTGCATCGCAAAATGTGGGAGTAGTTAGGAATCTAAATCGTAGGAGACAGACAGCACACAACCTCACTTTTATATATAAAGATTATGTATATTATCTGATTTATATAACAGACAATTTCTCACGAAAACATTAAATAAACACTTTTAATTTCGTGTTTTATGTGGAAGTTCATATCTTAATGGTTAAGGCATTGGACTCATGATCGTAAGAATGTGGTTTCGTTTTCTGGACTAGCGAATGCATTGTGTTCTTGACCAGAACGCTTCATTCCATGTTGCTCTAGACTCTAGTATACACAGCTGGCCAAAATTCAGTAATCTTGCAGTAGACCGGCGTCCCGACCAGTGAGAGATATAAGAGAATAAGGTGTACGTACGCCGCTATAATATAAATATAAAAATACAAAATGGGACAAGAACGCAAAACATTCAAATAGACGATACAAAAAACACGGACGGGTCATTCGAAGCCTCTAATCTTCAGTCAAGAACCGGATCATCCTCGCAATTTCGGACGCCTTAGAAACCGGGAACCTCATGAATCTATATAAGCCGGGAGGGAGCTTTATCCTATTCTTTAAATAAGTGTTTTTATTCCGTACTTGATTCGACTTAACTCGTGTTTATCATGGGGTTGAGCCTTCAATGAAATTGACTCCTGTACATCGACGTCTTTTTACTCTTTTCGGAATGTTGGTATCTTTTACTTTATTTAATTTTCGAACTTCAAACTAAAGGATAAAGAACAGAAATGTTGCCTAGAATCGAAGTTCTTTCATCGGTGCTTAGACAGCATCAGCAGAGTGGTTTTGTATTCATGTATCTATGTACGCTGTACACTTGTATGCATGTACACACTTATGTCATTGAATATGTGGATTCTATTTACATGCTAATCGTCTGGAATATTTGCATGTTTTAAATATTCTTACAGTGTATGTTCAAGTATGCATGTACGTATACATACATACAGATATATATATATATATACATACATATATATATTATATATTATATATATATATATATATACATATATATATTATATATTATATATATATATAATATATATATATATTGTATATATTTATATATATATATATATAATATATATATATATATATTATATATATATATATATATATATATTGATCACAGTAGTTTGTTTAGTACTTATTTTATCGATCGCTTTTTATCGAGTTACTTGATTCTATTTGATGTAAAGCGTCGCAACTTCACATCAAATGCCAAATTTTGAGCGACACATATATTTACATCGGTACACACACATGCAATGTACACACACACAAACACGCACGCACACAGCCAAACGCACAGACACACACACATGTTGGATATATTCCTGTTATGAAGAGTCCAACTGTGAAAATGAATGTAAACGAAATTTCTAATTAATTTTTGCATTTCTTTTTTATTTTGGTTTGTTTGCAGGCAATCTGAAATAACTTGAGTCACCTTACAGATAAACGTGAGTAGAATGCTAATTTAACACCTCAAACATTACGTAACTAATTAATACGACAAGAAGAGGTTTTAGTGATGAATAGTGTCGAGAAATTCATATAAACACAATTAGAGCAGCTCTGGCATTTACTTATGCATTAGAGCCTCTATTTATTATAACACATTTTCATTAAACTCTTAAACAAAATAATAATTTAATTACTAACTAGCGTACTACTTGCAAAACCTAATATAATTTACTTATCTTTTCTTTTGATGTTCTGCTGTATTTATATATTTTTGCTTAAATTATTCATATTCTTTTTACCTAGAAACTTGATAATGTTACTTAAATTTCTACCCATCGTTCATCTTCATTTTCCAACATATCTTACCCATACTTCGTTATCATACAATCTTTCCTTCCCGGCCTATCTAACCCCTCTCTCTCTCTCATACACACAAATACACACACATATAGGCGTACATATATATAATTATATACATTATACTAGTATGCGTGAGTATAGATACATATATATATAATCATAATTTTCATTTATTGACGTGGTATATTTATGTTTTTCTATTACTACCTCACTAAATTGCCTCTCCTTTCTTCAGCACTACCTTTTTTCTAACTCTCTATCAGATCATTTTTGCTTATCCCAAAATTTCACTCTTACTGTTCCTTCCACGTTTCCCTACATTTTAGTCTTGATTGCTTGCCTGTTTCCTCAGCAATCTTATTTGTTGACTATCAATCTCTCTACTCACGTCCCTCTATTTCTTCCTTTTACTCATTCACCTCAGCTAAAAATTCATCTTTTTAATCTTCTCTTCATAACATTTTCTCTCTGCTCAAGTCGGCTCCCATTCGGTATTAGGATGCTTGAAACTAGATTGTCAGTTTCATTTAAACGATTGGTAATAGGATGCATGTATGCATGTAGGTACATGTTTGTGTGTATATATGGGTGTATGTATGCATTCATGTGCATATGCATGTGTGAATATGTATACATACACACACACACATACATATATATATATATATATATATATATATATATATATAATATATATATATATATATATATATATATATATATATATGTATATACATACATATATATATATACATACATACATACATACATACATACATATATATATATATAATATATATATATATATATATATATATATATTAATATCAGAAGAGGAAAAATACCGCTTGCCAAAGATGAAAGTGAAAGCTTCAAAAACCAATCCTGCGATAAATACACACATAAGCAATGCAAAATATTTGAATAAATGCGGTATTTTTACCAGTCTTTTATTCAAATATTTCATATTATACATGCATAGGTAGAAGTCATGCTAGTCACATCATTATTACTGTTTTTAACAGTAATAATGTTTTTATATATTTCCTTTTTTCTTGTTTACGATAATTTTCTCTTTAAACGGAGCGGAACGTTTAAAGTTAGAAACGCACAAAAGCTAATGTAATGAATATTTTAGAAATAGATGTTACTGTCTCCAACTGATGATTGCAAAGCATGTTCTCTCATGCACAGCATGAAGTCAATTGATATTGGGGTATGTAAACTATCTTCGAATTACCTCCTGAAGGTAGGCCTATTTTTTAGGGTGTTCATCGCATTGCTCGTGCGTGTATTTTTATATAAAGCAAATAAATAAAAGTATCATTACTGTTAAAAACAGTAAAAATGGGGTAGCTAGCAAGACATCTACCTAAGCAGGTATAATATGAAATATTTGAATAAAAGAAGAGTAAAAATACCGCTTGCCAAAGATGAAAGCGAAAGCTTCAAAAACCACCGTTGCAGATGCATTGACCCTATAAGGGTCTCATTCAAGTTTTGTAAAGTATTTGTAGTTATTTGTGTGTTTTCTGGCTCTGAAGATGCAGTCTATGTTATGATGGAAATGTGATTTTCTCGGATATATTCTCAATGATGGCATGGCCTATCACATGAAGCAGTCGTGAGAGATGTAAGAAATCTGACTCAGCAATTCAATCGTTTTGTGTACAATCAATCTATTTGAAAACGTGAGCATAATGTTTTCAAGATAAGTGAAGCAATTGGCTCATTCTATGACGGAAACAAGATTAGTCAGAAAAATGCCTTCGATGTCGTTGCTTATTAAAGTTGGCTTGGGTGTTTCTGTAATGGCTCGGGTCTCTAGATCACATTAAGAGAACATTTGGTGTATAAAAACGCGGGAGGACCGATATCAGTATCATCTGTGTAATAGCGGGTAAAAGGTTATATAAAATTGGACGAACTCATATAGAGTCATCAAACTGATAAAAAACATTATATATTTCTATATTTTTATATATATAATAAGTTATTGTAAGACGGCGAGCTGGTAGAATTGTTGCCGCGCTGGACAAAATGTTTAGCGTCATTTTCTCCGACCTTACGTTCTGAGTCAAAGGCCACCGAGATCGACTTTGCCTTTCCTCCATTTGGGATGGTAAAATAAATATCAGTTGAGCATTGGGTCGTTATAATCAACCACTCCAAACCTTAAAATTACCGACCGTGCGGAAAAATAAGAATGGACTATAAGCTATTATTAGAGCCTTAGGAAGATCTTCTCCGGCATTCTGGTGAATCACTTTACGTCCTGACATAAAATCAAAAGAGACAAGTGCTCTGCCACTCACCGTTCTGTGGATGATAAAATAGATACTACATCACTGAAATTCACGTGATCGATTATACCATATTAATTAATGTTGGAGCCTTGCACGAGATGTCAATAATTAATATGAAATATAAGGCAAAGGCGATGAGGTGTGAAAATCTTTAGTGCGCCAAGCGAAATGCTTTCGACCAATCTTCGCGTCCTCAGTTCAAATTCTGCTGAGACGACTTTGCCTTTTATCTTTCGGGGTCGATAAAATAGGTACCAGTTGAGCATTGGGGTCGATGTAACTGACTTAGTTCCTCCCGTGAAATTGCTATCCTCGTGCCTATATTTGAAACCAAGATTAGGTATGAGGAAAAAGCGGCTGGTTGACAGAATCGTTAGGATGTTGAGCAAAATACTTGGCGACATTTCGCCCGTCTCACGTTCTGAGTTCAAATTCCGACGCGATCGACTTTGCCTTTCATCCTTTTTGGGTCGATAAAATAAGCTCTACTTGAACAATGGTGGCGATATAATCGAATTACCACACCCACCCCCAAAATTTCTGGCTTTGTGCCAACTTTATAATCAATAATTAATATTATTTTCTACTCTAGACACAAGGCCCGAAATTTTGGGGGAGGGGGACCAGTCAACTAGATAGATCCCAGTCCGCAACTGGTACTTAATTTATCGACCCCGAAAGGATGAAAGGCAAAGTCGACCTCGGCGGTATTTGAACTCAGAATGTGAAGACAGACGAAATAGACAATAGAACAAATACGATAGAACAAGTATGTTTCTGAGTTTAAGCAGCTCGTTTTGCTTTGTAGGAGTGCTTTCTACGATATCTTTAGTTTAAGCAGTGTCTTGCCAGTAAAGCGTGGTGGGCGGAAACCTTGTCGAAACCCCTGTATTATGATGAAATCTAAGTCAACTCAAACATGACCATACAGTTGTTGGACCAACTGAATTCCTAATTGTGAAGTTAATGCATAATTGGCTGAGTATTCTACATGTACATGTATCTTTAACGCAGTTTTCAAGCCGAATGAAGGTGACATAATACGAGAAACCTGTTTCTTTGAATTATTGACTCAATCTACAGGGTAAGAATGAGAGAGAGAGTCAGAGAGGGCGAGTGGGAGAAGCAGACAAGAGAGGGAGAGACTAAAGGAGACAGTGGAAGAGAGAGAGAGAGAAGCAGACAGAGTCAGAGGGAAGTGCTAAAGAGAGAAAAATTGATCCAAAACAAGAGTGATAATTTAGATACAAATCCCGAAAAGAAGAAAATCAGAGGTGATCTCAGAGTTATTTGAATGCGGAATGCGAACAACCCGAACGCACAGTAAGGCATTTTTAACTGACGCTCTAACGACATTGTGGATTCGCCGCCTTCTCTTGTATATACAGGACGCACACGCCATAATCCATTTAGTGTGTTAATCATTTTACAGGATCAGGAAATAAAACAATGAAATTAAACGTCAACCATTTAAACCAAGGTAATGCGGGTTCATATTCTAACATCTAAAATATCACCTTCCTCATTTCTTTGGGAATTGGGACTCAAAACTGAAAGTGCTGATATATCGAAAAATGTAAGAGAAACGTTACGTGATTACATTTGTTCTCTTGTACGAAAACGATGCAATTATGGCGATTGACCAATACATATTCAGGAAAACATTATTCATTTGACTGCAAAATGGATAATTTAGAATCTATTTGAACAATTCTAAATGCTCTTCTTAACCTTCATAAAACTGATTGCATTATCGCCATTTAGTGCAGCCGTAATCCATATTAAAATAATATTTGGCTTTTACGTCGTTTGGGAATGTCACAGGCTTTACTTACAAATTGGAAATTATCTTCGGTGATTACATCTGAATAGTGCACTTTTAAAATGTTTCCATAATATTCTATTTCCTCTGTTATCCGAGTGATTGTAGACCAGTCTCTGGAGCACCATGTAAAGTTTTACATCTGCAAATTTCTTAAAGAGATTACTTAGTAGCATTTTTATGAAAGGAGTTTTGCATGCGCCACGTTGTTTATGGGTAGTAATTGTTGATAATGGATATTCACATTTTGCATCATGATTTCAGCGTCTGAAGTGTGGTATCTAAGTTCGTTATCAAAGTTAGTTATAAATATATGGATATCTAAAACGGATGGAATATAAGCGAGCATTATATATACTAAATATATTTATATATTTCATATTCTGTTTTCTGATTGTTTAAAATGATTAGCGTACAAGAAAAAAATTAGGTTCTGTTAACGTTAAACATGTGTACAATCACATATATGTGTGTCTGAGTGTATGTGTGCGTGTACACACACACACGCGCACGCACACGCACAAACACAGACATACACACATATTTGATGCCGCACACTTGATGTATGTTGTGTTTGAAGGCTTTCAGCCTGCGCCTTCTCGTCCAAAAGTAGATGCCTTTAAAGACGCAGAAAGTTCAAAATGCACTGTATACCACAAAACAAGGTGAAAGGGGATGACTGTAGATGAAAGATAACGGTAATTATCGATATTTTGTTCTTATTTCTACTCCTTGTTCTACTCGAGTAAACCTGGAAACGATTTCAAATTGCTGGTCTGAAGTAAATGTAAATAGCGGAAAATGTATCTCCTGATGTGTAACAGCGCTGCACCAGTAAAATCAGACAAAGTTTTGAGTTAGAAACAACTCTAATAATGTCAAAATTATTGAATTGACATAATTAATGTATGAGCTGGTAAACATGAGCGGAAATAATAGCAAATTATCGCTATCTGTCAGTCTCACTCACCTACGGGTTGATTTATTTTGCGCGGTCTTGAGATATACAATGTTTTGTTCTTACACTGTAATTCTCAAAGGACTTTCCCTGAACGAAACACCGATGTCTGATAGCGTTTAGACAAAATATCAATAATGTTCACGTTGATCAGCAGCGATGACATCTACTTCAGGTAAAACTACTTGACGTAATGGCGAAGTAACTCCTCTCATGTGGTCTTCGTATTCTCTATTGTTTCTCCTCGATGACTGGAGTTACGAGCTTTAGGGATCCGTGCCATTCACTGCACTGCAAGGTCTTCTCTATCCAGGTGTCTGGGGAGATGTCGGAGTTCTTCCTGTGTCTTTTTAGCACATCCATATTGCGAAAACTCTGGCCACTACAGCTCCGCCAGCTCCGGCACAGTTCAGCTTCCAAAACTACCTTTAGGAGCCGACTGCTCTCCATGCTGCTAACAAGTCCCTCTCAGTGCAGCTGCGATTAGATAATGAGTGACTCGACACTAACTGTGCCAGCACCGCTCAAGACCTCTGTAACAACAATGGGTACCTGCATGATTCTGTGGCGCAGAGAAGGCGAAGGAGCAGTGCCGTACTGTACACCTTTATCTTCGTGTTGCGTGCAATGTTACGGTAGCTCTGAAGATGCTCTCTCGATCTTTTAGGATATCTTGGTGGAAGCTGGTAGAATAGCTCAATTATCGAAGCGTTGATCTCAAAACGAAACATGTCTACTGCACAAGAAAAGCGGTTTACAATGATTTATACCAATATTATGTAGACTCGGCTCCCTGACACGTTTCTCTGATTTAGATATAGGCACAAAATAGGCCAAGTTGAAAAGTTTCCCATCTGTTCTGATGCGATGAAAACTTCCTTCTGCGTATTTGACCCAGCAATAGGCAACAGAGAAATGCCCCGGTGATTATCACATTCTTCTCGATGCCTTTCTTTTTGTAAATGGCACCTATTAGGGCGTCCTTGAAGCCCTGGTGTACGAACTCATTAGAAAGACAAGTGTTATAGGGCCTCAACAGCTCATTACGGAATTTTTGCGCACCTTTTTTGAGCATGTCTGACAGGATACCGTGCGGGCCTGGTGTTTTTCGAACTTGTCGTTGCCTTCAAGGCTTTCTCCAGCTCCTTCATGGTGACCTTATAGGAGAGGTCATTTCGTATACGGTGTTTTTTTTAAAACTCTACGTTTTAACGAACTTCCTCTGGATGAAATACCGTAGTCTGAAAGCGTTTAAACAAAACAGGCATCAAATCGTATCGTGCTATTTTCATTGTCCATAATTACTACTACTACTACTACTACTACTACTACTACTACTACTACTACTACTACTACTGCTACTGCTACTACTACTACTACTACTACTACTACTACTACTACTAATATTACTACTACTACTACTACTACTACTACTACTACTACTACTACTACTACTACTACTACTACCTTTGTTTAAGCTCCTTATATCGGGAATGCCGGGGAAATCAACCTCGGACATAGCAGCTTCAGGCGAATCATTACAGGCATGACCGGTAGAGTAATATCTAAATAGGGTGAGTTTGGGACACGCTATTCTTTGAATTAATGCTGTCACTACAAAAGAAAAATTTAGTAACATTATTACGTTTAATTGCATCGATATTATCTGCCAGATTATGCGTGGTAGAGTTTAACAAGGTGCTTATTAAAGATTTTCCTATATTTACTAGGTTGAAAATTGCGCTCTAATGCATCGAAAAATCCTTTTGCCAGTTGCGTAATTACATTTATTGATCCAAGAGGGTTACACCACAATACTTCACTATTACACAACAGAGTTTCATTTTCTCTCCCACTAAATCCTCTGTAATTCTCTCTGTCTCTCTCTCACTCTCACTATCACACACACACACACACACATATATATATATATATATATATATATATAATATAAGACATTGAAGTACCTATTTCGGCAAGCATTTCAACATTTATTCTTTTCTAATCACCTTATATTCCTTGCACGACTATATTTATTTCATGTAATAAGAACTAGTTGTAACTAAGAGATTAGTAATATGGGTGTCAACACTAATGCAAATATATATAACAAAAAATACTGAAAAGCTATGTATCGTGTGAACCGTAGTGGACGAACGAGAAACTGAAATAGCAATGAAAGCTATGAAATTAACAAATGAAATGGGGAAAAATACGGAGCCAAGATCTTAGTCATTTGAATGATATTTTTTTTAAGTGAATACAAGCTAAATTAAAGTTGCATTTTATTAAATTTCACTTTAAAGTTATCCCGAGGACAATTTTATGTAACTTTACGTATAAATGCATATGTGTAGCGTTGGCAATTTTCTTTCTCTGTCTTCCCTTCGTTGGACCTTTCCTTTTTCTATATTTCTGACGAAGAGTTCCGCTCGAAACGTTACTTCCTCCTTCTCTCTTTCCTTTCCTGAGCATCCAATAACACCATACTTGTTCCACGTCCTTGCGTTGTTGCGTTTTCTCTTTGTGTTTTCATGTTTGGATTAACTATATATATATATATATATATATATATTGATAGTGCGAGAAGATAGGGAGAGGTACAATTATGTGATCAACAACCTTTCATTGTCTTGGTGAACATTTCGAAATGAATAATTGCTTAATATTCGTAAAAATACTGTATCACTCTGAGAGGTGTATGCCACCATGTCAATACGCCAAGTTACACTTTGAACTATCTCTCGGTTTATGCCATCTACATAGCAATTCGATTGAACCACCGCTAAGAAGCACAGAGGGGAAATACCTGATTTCAATGCTGGTATTTGTTTCATCATGAGCAGATATTAATGAAAACCACTCGTTCTCATTTTATTTTATTTTTAATCAGTTTAACAAATGTAGTGAGACTGGATAATGAGTCAACACACACACAGACACGCAGACACATACATACCTTCCCACTCTCTTTCATTCTCTCTCGCTCTCTCTTTCAGTGCTTGTGTGTGTTTCTGTGTGTGTTTCTGTGTGTTTGTAGAAGCACTCCATCGGTTACGACGGCGAGGGTCGCAGCTGATACGACCAACGGAACAAATTGCTCGTGAAATTAACGTGCAAGTGGCTGATCATTCAACAGACACGTGTACCCTTAAATTAGTTCTGAGGGAGATTCAGTGTGGCAAGTCTGGCCTATTTTCAATTACAGGTACCACACATTTTGCTCAAGGACACAACGCATCGCTGGGAATTGAACTCACGATCGTGAGCCGAATGCCCTGACCACTAACCCACGCACTTCACGTATGAAATAATAAATGTATATATACTCTTTTTACTCTTTTTACTTGTTTCAGTCATTTGACTGCGGCCATGCTGGAGCATCACCTTTAGTCGAGCAAATCGACCCCAGGACTTATTCTTTGTAAGCCCAGTACTTATTGTATCGGTCTCTTTTGCCGAACCGCTAAGTGACGGGGACGTAAACACACCAGCGTCGGTTGTCAAGCAATGCTAGGGGAACAAACACAGACACATAAACATATTCACACACACTTATATATATATACATATATACGACAGGCTTCTTTCAGATTCCGTCTACCAAATCCACTCACAAGGTATTGGTCGGCCCGGGGCTATAGCAGAAGACACGCGCCCAAGATGCCACGCAGTGGGACTGAACCCGAAACCATGTGGTTGGTTAGCAAGCTACTTACCAAACAGCCACTCCTGCGCCTTTATAAGTATGTATGTGGGGTGTCTGTGTGTCTATGTGTGTTTCTTTTCATTCTTTTTCATCGTTTTCTTCTAATTTCTGCACGTTGTTTTAGTTTACACTGTTGCTTTGTTTGTTGTCCACACATTAATACATATTCCTTCCTATATCCGATAATCTCCATCAACTCCTGATGTTTCTTCAAACACTCGCTACTTTCAATATATCTATTGAACACTAATCTTACTAGGCTTTCCTTCTTTCCTTCTCACGAAAGTATTCGCTTGAAACATTAAGCCTACCCCACTTCCACATACATGTAATTTTACGATTTTCAAAGCTATGTGATTTTGACATATGTACAAATGCACAAGTGTTAAATTATATTGATTTCTATGATCTGTGTTCATTATTCTGGCTTTATAAGCACAGCTTCCCTTGTAGCTCTGTTCTATATGCTGTATCACATTTATAATGATGGCTGTCTTTTCTTTCTTCATGTTACTTTCGACATCCTAATTTCACACTGCGTTGGGCTAACGGACTGATAATGAGCTAAAGATAGTGCTTATGGGCTCCATAAACTTGCAAAAATAGTAGCCAAGTCTATCTAAAATGATACGCAACTACTTTAAAAACGGAGGATGTTTCATAATGCATATGTAGATATGTCTTTAAAATTTAAATTAATATGGTGAGAGTCGAATGACTTTCATCAATATGTTCATGGTGAGAACAGACCTGATGTTCAGGTACAAAAAAAAAAAAATAGAATAATATTGAAGAGACTCTTTCAGTCAAATATTCTTTAATTGGCCTCAAACGTTCGCACGAAGACAAGACATATTTGATGTGTAATTCAAAATATCTGAAAATATAAAACAGGATGGCCGAAAGGGAATATATTTGATTCTGCTCGATTCAGGGTCAAATTGGGACTGAGCAACATATAGGAACATGATATATAATGTACATCTATCTGTGTGAATGCATAGCACGTTATAGTTAGAGATGGTGTAATTTCGTCAAAGTCCAATTCAATGAAAACTAGTTTTGCTAAACAATAATAAAAGAGGTGGGGGACGACGACGATGACAAAACAACAATGTCGCAGTTGCACGAGACAGAATATCTAACGAAGGACTAAAGCACCTATTTTAGTCCCAAATAAATGTTGAAGTAGCGATTATCTTTAGCGCAGCGATGTGCTTCAAGTCTACTAAGTAGCAATGATTCACTAAGATGCCTTGTTAGCCATCTTTCATATATACATACATACATCCATCCATCCATCCATCCATACATACATACATACATACACACATACACACATACATACATACATACATACATAAATACATACATACATATATACATACATGCGTGCGTGCCTACTTGTGTGTATGTATTGTTGAAATGATTCACTAAGATGCATTGTTAGCCATCTTTCCTACATACATACACACACACACACACACATACATACATACATACATACATACATACATACATACATACATACATACATACATACATACGTACTTACATACGCACATACATGCGTGCGTGCCTACTTGTTTGTATGTATGTATTGTTGCTATTTAGCTATTGTTACTATTGGGTTCCATATATTTGCAGTCTGTTATTTTGTTTTTTTGGTTTTTATTCTTACTCTTTGGAACATTAAAGAATGAAATAATAACTGTAAGTACTTTTTTCATGTGAATTGAAGAAGAGAAGAATATACAAGGCTATAATCTTGCAATATTTCATTAATCGTATAAATATGAAACATGAACTTTATATTTTGTTATCGTTGGTTTCACTATTGGGACGCATGCGTGATGAACAGTTATCAATTTCTTCTATGCATTAGAGATATTTCTTGAGATAATTTTTATATTTAATGTCAGTCATTAAAAACTTTAATCCACATAAATATGGGACTGAAAGTTGATTCAAATTCATAAAACATTATTTTACTGTACGATATATTTCCCGTAAGGAATTTTCCCTTATAGAAAGCTAAACCATTTCAACCAGCAATTCTTCGCATAATCTCAGCGCATGATCACTGCATATAGAAGCTGATTCTTTTTCAGGACATTTAAAAACTAACATCAGTTACAATTTCCATGAGAAGATTTTGAATCCAATCACATTATTCTATGATCAATAGTAGGAAACAAAAACCCAACTTTTCTTCTTGAGTTGTCAACTTAACTATGATGTGAGTCATTTTTTAAGTGATGTTTCATTACTGAATGACACATTCAACGTTGCCATTTCTAGTTTTTCATTTCTAAATTTCTTTCAGAAATGCTATTAGTTTAACTATCGATTTGATGATATGTAATGTTTCTTTTACATGCTTTAATTTTTATTGTGCACACTTTAGGGTATTTACAAGATGATATGCATTTGTGAAATATTCCAGGTTAGAAATCCATAATTCCTATTCGAGTCGTCTATCGTCATGTGTCTCCTTTATTTTCTCAGAAGAAATAAAAAATGGTAGAAGCTTTGTTGTAATTGGTTCACACGGTAGAACACTTTCTCGCTTGACAGCCAACCTTCTTTGATGTGTTAATGTAAGGGTTTCTTATTCAAACTTACATCACTTCAACCTTGCTTCTAAGGCGGGAGCTGGCAGAAACGTTAGCGCGCCGGGCGAAATGCTTAGCGGTATTTCGTCTGCCGCTACATTCTGAGTTCAAATTCCGCCGAGGTCACTTTTGCCTTTCATCCTTTCGGGGTCGATTAAATAAGTACCAGTTACGCACTGGAGTCGATATAATCGACTTAATCCGTTTGTCAGTCCTTGTTTTTCCTCTCTGTGTTTAGCCCCTTGTGGGTAGTAAAGGAATAGATATTTCGTCTGTCTTTATGTTCTGAGTTCAAATTCCGCCGAAGTCGACTTTGCCTTTCATCATTTTGGGGTAGATAAATTAAGTACCAGTTGCATACTGGGTCGATCTAATTCACTGGCCCCCTCCCCAAAAATTTCAGGCCTTGTGCCTAAAGTAGAAAATGTCAACCTTGCTTCAAAAAAGGAATCTTTAATAGTCTGTTCTTAATACAGTTAGCCATAAATAGTTTTAAACCTGGTTTTAATTTGAATCGGAATTGTATGTTTTTAAATTCAAACTTCTCTATGTAGAGGGCAAGGAAGAGTAATAATAAGCTTACAGTTTTGTTTTTCTTTTCTTCTTTGTCACTAGCGTTGTAATAGCTTTTACATAGCTTATAAAAGTCAACGACAGCAATGATACAGGTGAAAGAGAGAGAGTGGGGGGGGAGAAGAAAAAGAAGAAGAAGGCGGACAAGAAGAAAAAGAAAAAGAAGAATAAGGAGGAGGAAGTGGATGAGAAAATGAAGACGAAGAAGAAGAAGAGGAGGGGGAAGCCGATATACAGGACGTAGAAGTGCATCTAAATGCACTTGGAACATATAAATGCAGGGGTCCAAACATGCATAATGATGAAATGCCCGCGAGAAATATAATACAAACTCGTGGATATTCCTTAATACTCATATGAATATATACATATATATATATATATATTATATATATATATATATATATATATATATATATATATATATATATGTATGTATGTGTGTGTGTGTGTGTGTGTGTATACATGCATGTAATGTATATAAGCATGTATGCGTGTGTGTTTGTATTTGTATGCGTATGTGTATGCGTGTGTCTGTACTGCACTTAATTAGCTGTTCTTGTGCACCAATGTATTGAAGCAGAAAGTTTGCGAACCAATAGTCTAGACCAATATTAAACAATGCGCTTTTCATTTCTTTTGAGACTGTCAAGTGTGTGATCATGAAGATTTGATGCTATTTTTATCACGTTAAATGACTATCTCGAACGTTCTTTGTTTGTTTGAAGATTTTCACATATCGCTTAATAATATAATTAATTATAAAGACATAATTTTACGTATTATACTTCATGAGTAAGATATATTTCTTTATAATTTATCACTTCAATTTTATTGAAGTTTCTCTTTCAGCTATAGCTTTCCGACATTGTCCACTACATACTTATATACACACATAATGCGCACATACATACATGCATATATATGTATATATATATATATGTGTGTGTGTGTGTGTGTGTGTTTGTATCTACGTACGTATATATGTCTCTCTCTTCCTTCCATCCTCTTTAATTCCTTCTTTCTCTCTCTCTCTACTCTCACGTGACCTGCTGTTCAACTAGCCATTCCGCTGGTGACCGGTGCCGGTTCACATTGTCTTCGTCCGCCGAAAAGTCATTTTTTTCAAAACACGCCTGCTAGATAAGTTAAATTTGTCTAAAGTCGTAAGACACCTGCTGTTGTCCTGTTATTACCATTCTTGTTTTTAATTTTATTTTTGTTTTTTGTATTTATATTCGTGTGGCTTCGTCCGTTTTTCTGTCCTTGTTTCGTTTACATTCGATCCTTTTTCCAAGAAATATAATGCTCGCAGCTTAGTTTTTCATTGGGGCTGGCCGTTTCGGAGCAATATCAGGATTAATCAGCCGAAATTTGCTATGATGATCCGGTTCCTGACGGAAGATTAAAGGCTTCGAATGACCGGTCTGTTTTTTGTGTCGTCTCTTTGTGTATTTCACGTTCTTGTCCCTTTTCATATATAATTTTTATACCTATATTATTGCGGCGTAACGTACACCTTGTTCCCTTATATATATATATATATATATATATATATATATATATATATATATATATATATATATATATATATTCAGAGAGAGAGAGAGAGAGAGAGAGAGAGAGAGAGGTTTTGAGAGGTAATGGTGTCAGTGAGACTCAAAGGTGTCAGGTAATGCTGAATAAGTGGTATGGATAGGCCATAGTTAAGTTGAAGGTTCGGTGATTATGTGGATAAGGGGTCCAACTTAGGTCTGTATATATAAAAATTTATATAGCGTCTGTATATATAAAAATTTATATAGCGTCTGTATATATAAAAATTTATTTTGTAATGAGATAAAAAAAAACTGGTCTATCATGCTGGACTCTGGGCTTCCCTACCGAGGTCAGCACTCAACCTGCAATCTTTGCCTGAAGGAGGCACTTCACATATTAAAGCACAACTCTCCAGCACTGCTAAATAAACATGTTGAAGCACTAAGCACATGCAACCACCGCTTTTTTCACACATTCAAATTCTACCACAAATCCAAATGCCTAGTCGACCATTTCAACAGTACTCCTTAGGTAATCCCAATAACTTTATAAAGCTACATTTTAACTCCTAATCCCTATCTAATTCCTCACTTTTACTCGAATATCACCACCATCTAATCATATTCGTGTGTATGTTTATCTATGCATATGTGCCTGTATATGTATTTGTGTGTGTGTATGCGCGTATCTATGTATCTACGTGTGTATATGTGAATGTACGTATGCAAGCAGGGTATATATACCTGCGTGTACAGAGGCGATAATACATGCAGATACACGTATATATGTGTGCGCATGTGTGCATATGCATATGAGTAGGAGATGTATATGTAGATATTGATATGTATAAACATCTGTATAAATATATATACATGTCTAATATATACATATGTATACATCTTCACATATATATTTTCTTCTACTACTAAGCACTGACCTATCCAACCACTCAAATTTCTAAATTCTTCATTCCATACTACTACCCCACTCTCTCTACCCCATCACTTAGTCTCTATCTCTGCACAATTGACACTCATTTACTTCTTATATCTCTCTCTATCGCCCACCATTCCTTCTATCGTTTTACACTCTAATACATTTTTCTCTCTCTATCACCATTATCTCCCCATTCCTACTTTCAAATTATCTCGACTGACCACTGACTGGTACACTTTCCCTTACTATCTATTCCTTGTTTTTCATTTTTCTTTTTTATTTCTTTTCTTTATTCCTCTCTTACTGTTTTCTTCTTTTTTATATTTATCATTATTATTATTTTATTATTTTTCTTCTTATTTTCTTCTCTTTCTTTTCTCTTTTTTCTCTTTGTTTCTCTTTCTGTATTCCTCTCTTCCTGTTTTCGATTTAACCTTCCTAATACATTCCTTACTTTTAGGTAACTTTAAATAAAACTCTTGATTCAATAACACTGTGTATAAATTCTCTACTTGGAATGGCACATTTTAAATACTATTGGATTTTACTCATAAGGTATTGGAATCTTATATGAATACCATTCTACCTAAATAATGGATCTGCATATACAATATCGCTGCATATCTCACATCTATTTTCATTCCTCCATCTCACTCTCTATTTCGTATCTTATCTAAATTAGCTATTGCTTAACAATTTTCTCACACCGTCTCCGATGAAGGGATATAATAAATATCCTGCAAACAGCTGTAAGACCTTCTATTTATAAATGCACGAAAATGTACTCTGCCTTGGCTTTTATCTCATTACGACAAAAAATTATACACACACACACTAGGTGCGGTGAATTATCTGGCATCTAAGTAGGAAAACATGAAAATAACACTTACATCTCATTTTAATACTCAATTTTATACTCATGAAATACTAAAGTGTAAATTTATTCAATAACATCGGCATTAGCTTCAACTACAGCCTCCAGACGATTTCGGAATCTCCCGTAATTCGTCTGGATGGTCTCCTTCTTTATGCTGCCATAATTCTTGCCTTCCGTTCATCTTCGGTGTTACAAGGAGTTTTGTTGGTCTCTCGATCAACTGCGCACCACACATAATAATCAACGGAGTTGCAGTCTGGAGTGTTATGCGGCCGGATGTTAGGGGTGATATGGACGGAGAAATTGTCTGAGAGTCATGACTGGATTCTCTTGCTTGTGTGGCATAGTACAGAGTCCCTTGCCAGACACAGGGTCTTCCAGTAGCCACCGTCTTTCACCAGGGTAGCACTACCTTCTCCAGGCTGTTAATGTAGGTCTCCGTCGTCAGTCTGAGACCGTATGGGAAGATGAATGGAGGCATTACGTCCCCATCACTATTGGTCCCTCCAAACACCATGACGTTGAATGGATGTTAGATTTTTATCACTCTCTGTACATGTCCTCAGATTTACACTAAAACACTCTGAAATGTTCGTATTGAAGCTTCGGGTGCGAATTTCAAGCAACATGACGTTTTCAAAGTTCTGGTAGAGTGAATTGTGTGTCATGGTGCTATTTTTCTCACGGACAATGCCCAACCGACCCTACTATCCTGTGTAGTCGACAAAATCAAAAACAAACAATCTACATGCGCAAAATTACAAATATAAATTGGCGACAATTTACCCATCGCAATTTATTCTGTATATATACATACATGCACATATATATATATATATATATATATATATATATATACTAGCACTATGAACCGGCAACGCTGAGTCATAGTGCTAGTGCATGCATATACAGCTGCGTGCGTGCGCACATACACGCCACTACTGTCCAAATCTCCGACCAATCACATACAGCTAGTTGGCATTCAATTGGCGTATCAGGTTTCAGTCATTTTGATTGGGTTTTGGATAGAAAATTCACAAAAAAGTCACTTCTATTGATTTTTTAATGGCTTTTCGGGGTGACTGGGGAAATGTAAAGATGTGCACGACCACCCTTGGATGGTTTTGAATGACCATAAAAAGTGCGAGCCCTCTAACTGAAAAATTGTGTATTTGTATAAAGGATACACACACACAGACGTATTTTGCCGTTTATATATAGAGAGATATATACAAGGGTGTACCCAAAAATAACCGGAAACGTTCTCAGTGGGATGAATCTTTTGTAGTTACTGCTTCCGCCACTAGAAGCATCAGTCTGCCGGCTGGCGTTGTCGGGTTTGGTCGCACTGCCACGTGGTGTGCCTTTGTTTTGCAGTGCATGCCCTCTGCTGATCGATTTTTGCAATGGCTGAAACGAAGGAACAGCATGCTTTCATGAAATTCTGTTTCCTGTTTGGAAAAACGGCGGCCAAATCTGTTTCGTTGACCATTTTGCAAGGTACACAAACCTTTAGACATGGGCAGTTGTCGGATGGTATCGAAATGACGGAGAATGACATTGATAATTCGTTCGTGACAATAGGAAGGTGACTTGCTAAAGGCAATTTTAACCAACTTTGAAAAAGAAAAAAAATATATGTCTCAATCAAGAAAGAATTAGAAGTACAGTTTGCAATGTTGCACCGAAAAGGGGAATTATATATACAGATTAGGAAATGGCAAAATCATCCAATTATTTGCATGAGGAAAACATAAATACTAATGGAAAAGGGCAAAGGAAATTGCCGAAAGTTACACGTCAATATTTTAGAATTCTCGATTGGCACTTTTTGGACCATTATGGTACCCGTTAGTGTACAAGTTTTCCTTCATTTGCGTCAACTTCGGCATTAGAGCGGTTTAGCTCTTATTTCTAGCTATGTAGCTGTTTTCTAACACCGTGGTGGTATTTAGTGACATTTGTAAACGTCACAAATTAAATTTTTATATATAAAAAGATGGGGGTAGAAATAGCGGAGAAGTAAATCGAAGACAGTTTGGGTTAGAAAGAATTTAATAAAATGTTTTAAAAGTTATATAAATAATATATAGAATATTACCAGTTTCGATGATGAATCTCATCTTGTCATATGTTAGCAAATATTTATAAAAAATTGAAGTGAAACCAGTTTATCATCTATCTGGGGGTCAAAAATATGTCCGGAGATATTTTCGTTGAACACTTCTTTGAATATAGTTTGGTATAGAGTTCAAGGTGTTAGAGAGGAGTAGTAGTTTTTTATTGTCTAAAAAATCACTGGGTTCCTGCCAAGGGAGTGGCTTAAAAGTATTTATTGAATAGGATTTTATGTTTGTGTGAATGTGTTTTTGTGTGCGTGTATATGTGTTTGTGTGTTTGTACGTGCGTGTTGAATGTCCTTTCAATATGTTTGGAATGTGACCAACAGCGTGTTGATAGGTGTGTATGTTGTTATGAAAGTCATGTTGAAGGAAGAATTAAAATTTTCCTTTGGGTTTGATGGTTTCTTTTCAGTGTCTCCACCTCTGTGTATGTGTGTGTGTCATGTTTTTTTATTGTGTGTATGTGTGCGTCTATATTTGTGCCTGTGTATGTGTTGGTCTGTTTGTGTGTGTGTGTGTGTGTGTGCGTTTTGTGATGTTTTCTTCTTTGTGGATGTATGTGTGTGTGCTTTTTTGTGTGTGCAGACGTGTGTGCGCATAGGTTCTTTGCGATGATTTTCGTGTGTTTGTGTGCGTGTTATTTTTGTGACGTTTTCTTTTGTGTGTTTGTCTGTATGTGTGTGTATGTGCGTGTTTGTGTATCTGTGAGGGTGTTGTTTTGCGATGTTCTCTTTTGTGTGTACGTGTGTGAATGTGTGTGCCTATATTTATGCGTGTGTGTGTTTGTGTTTATGTGTGTATGTTTTTTGTGATGTGAGTATGTGTATGTGTTTGTGTATGTGTGTGCAGAGGTGTATGTGTGTGTTTTCTCGTGATGTTTTCTTTTGTGTGTCTATGTATGTGTGTTTGTGAATATGTGTGCAAATGTGTGTGACTATGTTTTTGCGATGTTTCTTCTGTGTGTATGTGTGTCTATGTATATGTGTGTGTTTGTGTATGTATGTTTGTGTGTTTTGTGATGTTTTCTTTTGTGTGTTTGTGTGTGTTTGCGATGTTTTCATTTTTGCACAAGTGTGTGTGTGTGTGTGTGTGTGTGTGTGTGTGTGTGCGTGCGCGTGTGTGTGTGTGTGTGTGTGTTTGTGTATGTGTGTAGACTTATATATATATATAGGAAAAAAAGATTTAAGAACTGACGGGAAATATTTTTCAAAACTATAATATATATAAAATTGTTTTTAAGTGTCCGTTCTTATTTATTGGTTGGTAGTGGTTAGGTCTATATTTAATAGTGGTTGATATTTACTAATAAATTGCCTTTTGTTATTTAGTTTATGTTGTTGATTGAAAGCACCTGAGCACTTGTAGAGGGGAAATATTTTGAAATTGCTTGAGTCCATTCCTGCCTACCGTAAAGGAATTTTCCTCGTGTTTTTGTCTAGGATCTGTTGGTGATGTGTCGTCATTCTGTTGCGTGACGATCCGCCCACCTGTCCTATGTAATTATATTGACACTAATTGCATGTGATTACGTTAATCAAGTATTCCGTGTTGCAGATGAGATTAGATTTAAATTTAAAGGTTTGGCCGTCTTTGAATTTAAATTCTTATCCCTCACTTACGTAACGGCAAGTACCGTGTGTGTTCTTCGGTAATTTGTGACAGGTGGGTTGGGGGTTTCTTTGTACGTTTTTGTTTCAGCGAGAATGTATTCGGCCAGACGAAGTTGTCTGGAGGTGTCAAGTTGGGGGTTGGGTTGAAGGTGTTGGAAGTGTTTGAGTGCAAGATCATCGTATATAGACTCTTGATATCAACAGTGAAGAGACGTTTAGAGGGGCCGAGAGGGAAGGAGAAAAAGTTGAAGAGACGGAGAGCATGGTCAGTGTTGTGTATGTGGAGAGGAACCTCTTTTACCATTTGCCTGTTTCAACCATCAGAGTGCGGCCGAGGTGAATCTTCGGCCTGTAAAACGTTTAGTCGATTGAATCGTCTGTAGTACTTATTTTGAAATCCTGATATTTAATTTATCAGACCGTTTTGCCAAAACGCTATGGTATAGTTTTTTAAGCATCGGTTGTCAAACGGTAATGGCGAAATTCACAGACACATACACATTGCTAAGTACATATATACGACGAGTTTTGCTTAGTTTCCTCCAACAAATCCACTTTTAAGGCATTAGTGTGTCTAGGGTTTGGTAGAAGATACTTGCCTAAGGCACCATGTAGGGGAACCAAACCTTGAGTCATGTGGCTGTAAAGCGAACTTATTCGCTCACAACCTCACCATACGTGCATATATGTATGTATGTATGTATGTATGTATGTATGTATGTATGTATGTATGTATGTATGTATGTATTTATGTATGTATGTATGCATGCATGTATATATATATATGGATATTTTGTGTTGTTGTCTCATTTTGTATTTATATATATATATATATATATATGCGTGTGAGTATGTATGTGTGTTTATATAATTTAGATATATGGTTAGCAAAATACGTGTTAAACACAGTATCAAAACCAGACCTTGTGTCTGAGGAGCACATTCACCACTTATAGCTACCAGGCATCACGGGCGCTACTTAGCAAACATCGTTCATATAAGACTAGGGATTCCAGGATGGACGTTGGGTATATATATATATATATTAACGGTAAAAAGAGAAGACAAAATGTTCCAACTAAAGATTCTTTCATCTTCAAGATGCACAGCTCTCTTTTGGGCATGGAACGATGCAATAACACCTAATGCAACGCACAGTGCATAGAAGATTTCTCAGGTGGGATAATAAGGTTTTAAGTTGGGAAATTTACTTTTGAGTTTCGCGGTATTGACAGATTTTAACAGTTTAGACAGACACACAGACAAACAGATGTGCACGTTCTAAAGTCTAAATCAATTCAAGGACATACAGACGCACACATTAATAATCACGCGTTATACATACACATGTATGTATATCAGTTAATCACACAATCATATATCTTCAACATATTATCTATCTATCTATCTATCTATCTATCTATCTATCTATCTATCTATCTATCTATCTATCTATCTATCTATCTATCTATCTATCTATCTATCTATCTATCTCTCGCTCTCTCTCTCTCTCTCTCTCTCTCTCTATATATATATATAATATATATATTCATATTTATTTGTATAAATATATGTATATATATATTGTATATATATATATATATATATATGTATATATATATATATAGTATATATATATATATATATATATATATAATGTATATATATATATATATATATATATGTATATATATATGTATATATATATATATAATATATATATATATATATATATATATATATAATATATATATATATGTACAAATGTTTTGGGATATTTTTTCCTGCTGACCAGTCGTTTGGTTGTTTCTATTCCTCAAAGTACTCGAAAACTGATTGCGCTGCTGTGATACAAGTGAGGCTACCCACTCCATGTCTCAGGTATTCATGAAGGCTTGTCTGCTTATCCCTTCGAATTTCCATGTGTGTACTAACACAGTTGTATCGGTGGTATTGGTGTTTGAATACTATAAATTGGCAGAGAAACCCTCATCTAATAAGAACAGTTAAATAAAACCCCTAATATTCCAGTGGGAAGTATCGCCGGTTATACCAATATAAGGACTTTCACTTATCAAAAAACCATATAATTTCATACGGCACTAGCATATGGTGTAGCTTCAACAGTAATGCTCAGTTTTATTGGAGAACTTACACCTGATAATACAGGTAGATTGGAACAGGGTATTAATGATGCTCATAGTTTTGAGTCTTTAAAAGGCCAGCTTTTCGCGGTGTTCTTGTCTGTTCAGTATCACTTCCCAGATAACACGCAAAAATGAAAAGTTTCTGTAAATAATAATTTTTTTAACAGGCAATTTGTAGCAACAGTAATTTGATTCTCCACTAAAGGAATTCTGTCTCAACATTATGAGTTGTGCACCGATCATCCATAAACCGCCGAAAGGATTTGAAATGAGGTACACCTAACACATTAAAGATACATTCAATTGTCAAGCGGAAAATTTGCCTCGGGAGAGATTTATATTTTTGTTTATGATTGCTTTAAAAAGAGCAAAGCAATAGCAGATATTCCCTATTTATGTTTTTATTTACTTTAATACATAATATTGGAAAAAAAATTAGCTTTTCACAAAAAAGTTATTTGAAAAGAAATATCTATTTATATTGTACTGATACTTTTTTCAGTTACTGGATAGCAATATAGTTTACAACTGCATTTAAGGGCGTCAGGCATACCCATTTTCATCTTATCTTATATCATGTCATATTATATTATATATAATTCTTTGTGTCGGCTCAGTATAACCATGTTTGAAAGCACTACGTGACATCCTGTGCCAATGTAATTTCTCATAGCCTTGGGTCAATCCAAAGTGAAACCAAAGGGATGGAAACTGTATAGAAGTCGGTTAGTATGATTGTACCCGTTATTCAAAGTCACAGTCTTGTCTTGCCATCTCACCCTGATTCTGGCTAAAAATTACGTTGAAGTTTCACATATATGTAGAATAGACAACACACGTTAATATTGGAGCAGGTAATTCAGCCAATGAAACGGTCGAATCTTATTTATAGAGAATTGCAATCAGGAGAAGCTTCTTTTTTTTAGCACATATGATGCATCGTATGGTATTATTTGTATCCGTAGAAAAAATTTAGTCTTTAAAATAAAGCCCATTGTGACAGAAATCTTTTTTACGAATATCGCGTTACCATGGCTTCTCACTTTCTTGAATATGTCTATAGGTTAATAAATCCCTGCATTCTGAAGATGCTTTACCGCAAATATTAGTAGTATGGTTTCAACTGTGAGAATACATTAGCGTGTAGCTGCATATTGATTTATAGATAGGAAAATAAGTCACTGTCATTACATATAAGGGAAAATGCGTGTCAGCCTCTATATCGTCAAATGCTCTGTTAGAAATACAGCTACATCCTTGTCAAGCTACACCCCAGTTTATCTTTCACACACACATGCGCACGCGCATATCTATAATCCTTGCGTATGTATATATATATGTTTCCTGGTCTAATAGTGAGAATTAAAAACCTTAGTTAACTGAGATTGTCTTTGGAATTAGAAAACAAACTTGTCTCCTACGAAAGAGTTGAAGTTTAAAGACAAAAACTAGAGCAGATAATTCCAATTATATCAGTTAAACCATTCATTCTTTTAAGAATAAAAGTATTGAAACATTTCACACAGAGACGCACATACTGACATCTACACAAACACACACACACACACACACACACACATATCGGTGCAGGGGTGGCTGTATACTAAGAAGCTTGCCTCACAGTCACATGGTTCCGGGTTAGGTCCCACTGCGTGGCACTTTAGGCAAATGTCTTTTATTATAGCTCCTGGCCAAGCAAAGCCTTCTGCGTGAATTTTGTAGACGGAAATTGGAAAAAAAGTCCGTCGTATGAATAACTATCTATCTATCTATCTATCTATCTATCTATCTATCTATCTATCTATCTATCTATCTATCTATCTATCTATCTATCTATCTTGCTATATATATATATATATATATATATATATATATATATATATATATATATTCTTCACTCAGTCTCTTTCTTCTTGGTTAAATCGTTAATCTCTACACATTTTGCTTTTTCCGATTTTTCTTTCCCTTTCCGCTATTTCCTCTCTGTCGAAGTGCACAGGCTCGAAACGTCAAAGTCTTTTCCAATCTTCACAAACATAAAACTCATACAACTGCTTGCTGTTTTCTTACGTGTCTTTATCTTTTTTTTCAGTACATTTGAACCATATAATAATAATAAAACTAATAATAATAATGATAATAATAATAATATCAACAACAACAACAACAACAACAATAATAATAATAATAATAATAATAATAATAATAATAATAATAATAACAACAACAACAACAGCAACAGCAACAACAACAATAACAATAATATTAATAATAATAATAATAATAATAATAATAAAAAGCAGCAATGATAATGCTTGAATCAAGTTTATAAAAAACTTAATGCATCGTTACGCGCGCTTCTACAGGTTTTTCTTAAGATCACAGTCCGTATTCCTGGGATGATTGCAATGTAGTCCATATTTCTCATGGACAACGGGTAGGTCATATAATTACTTTATTTTCCTTACATTATATCTGCACATCTCGGTGTAAACCCCCAAAACTCATCAGTTGTATCATCAGTTGTCATTATTATGCTGTAGCCCGCATAATAATAAAATATAGGAGTTTTATATGGATAATCAAAATGTTTCCCGTAAACAAACTTGAATGATATAAATATGTATATATATATATATGTGTGTGTATATATATCGTGATTCACTAGAAGCGATATATTACAGAACTGAATGCACATATTGAATATTTTTTATCATAACTGAAAGACTCCGATTTCCAGTACACAGAGTGACTCGTTTTAGATCATCAGCTGTGAAAGTGAAACTGGTTTTCTTGAGAAATATCCACTGCTTAATATTTTACGAAATATGAAATGAATACTTGAAGAACACGATTATCTTCATGTTCTGTATGAAGACATTTGTGAACGACTCGTGCAGGAACAGCTGTTTCAAGCTGACGCATTTGATTTTCTTTTCTGGTTCTTTTGGTAATATCGTAACCTTAAAAACAAACGCCGGTACGCAAACACACAAACACACACACACACACACATACACAGATATAAATACATATCAATTTCCGGGAGAGATAATGTTATCAAATTTGATTTCTAAAAGTATTTGTCACCATAACTCAATGGTAGAATACAGGTTCCGTGTTGGCGTTGAAGTCCCGACTCCGTAAATATGATGTCTGCAAATCGTATTTCAGTGCAATATATGCATGTACGTCATCTATGTCTATTTAAACTGTTTTGGAAATCCTCTGTGATTCAGAAACTGCATGATCGATTTTGTTCTTCTATTTAACCACCTATTATTCTGTAAATTTGTTTTATATCTTAGCCCTTGTTTTCTTAGCTTCTAGCTGGGTTACTTCACAATCGTCGGTGTCAAGTATTTCTTTATTATAATGTTTTGATATTTGCTCTATGGTTTACGTGAAATTCGTGCAGTAATATACATCTTGAACGGCGCTTTCTATTCTACACCCAAGCTTTAGAATTCTGCGTAAGGAATAAATTATTTCGTTCAACTTTGTTGATACTGGAGAATTACTTGCCGTGTAAAAGGTTTCATTTAAACTGAAAGAGGGAACAAAATACCCAACAAGCATGTATTCAAACAGTATGTTTAGGCACACATCCACCCAACCAGTTTCAATAATGACATACTTCTCGAGAGAAACCCTGCATGTTAAACGATATCGTAAATCTTATTTAGGGTTGATAATGAAAGGGAGTTGAATAATGATAGGTCATCTGTTCAAATTATGATAGATACATACATAATGATACTATTAACATATACAGGTCGAAGAAACTATTTAGGCTCTTCATCGCAAGCATTTATTATTGAAGTTTTTGAAACTGGATAATTCCTATGCTGGTGGGAGATGAATTTCTTGATGTTTGAGGAAATTGTTTCTTCGAAAATGAGGATAAATTATCTTAAAATATATGCATTGCAGAAAAGAGTATGAATGTTCTCATGTTAGTTTATACTTATAACTCTATAAATATGTTCACCCTTATCTCTTTGCAATGGGAAATATTTCAGATAATATTTCATGATTTTCCTTCTCCCAAATTTCACCTTCTAATTCTGACGGCCGACTTTCTATCAACAGCTTTTTGCATTAGTTAATACCCTCTGTCTTTAATCTTTTGTCATATACTTTTCTTTATATATATGTATATTCACAGAGCTGTCGGGAAATTTTAGATATTGTCACCTCTTAGCCGAAAATATTCGTTCATGTTAATACGAAAATGAAAGCAGAGGTATTATTAAAAATTCATTCGAAAGAAGTCCACACCTAGGCGCCGGTGAAATGCTTCTCAGAAGAACTGCTTGACAGTTGTAATATAACTGGGAATACATATTACAAAAGTTATATATTGAACTATATGAAGTTGAATAGATGCTTGAAAAGGACAATTTCTATTGGTGTTAGCCTTTATTTTGAACCGAATTATTGTAGTCCATGAAAGACTTAAAATGTTACTCATCATATCTTGTATAGAAACAGTTCTGTTGCAAATTAGAGTGGCGTGAAGCATAATAAAACATTATAACCGAACGAATATCGTCAAATAGCCTTCTTCTTTACAATTTCCCCTTCGAGTTCAGTTTCCACAACGAGAAATAATGAACAACGATAAGCTGGTGGCTCGAAGATGTTGCAATGTGATAACATTTTATATGCAAAAACAATAATTTTAATTGGATATGCTTTAAGATGACAGAATACATGCGTGACATTTTTGAATCATACAACCTCTGGCTCTAGAAATTTTGATTGGAGAATATATACAAGAGATTTATATTTTACAAGTTCATGATAGTCTGGAGAGAGTCATTTATTTATTGTGGAAACTCAACACTCTAGTAGGACCTGCAGAAATAACAACTGAATATGTCTTAAATCACATTCTACCATCTTATACACACGAATGACGTACTAAATAACATAGCTCATTGTATACTATACACACACGTGTATATATATATATATATATATATAAGGTTAATCCAAACGAGAAAACAGAAAAAAACAACAACACAAGGAGGTGGAACAATTTAAGTATTATTATTAGGCGCTCAGGAAAATGGGAAGAAGGAGGGTATGACGTTTCGAGTATATATACACACTATATGTATGTATGCATATATATATATATGTATATATGTATGTATGTATGTTTTTATTTAAGTATGTATATAACGTTTCTCTCATTCGATAACATGTATATTACATCATAATATACATATAATCGATATTCTGAAGCACCTGTCGCAATGAATTGTGTGGTCCTTTATAACTTTGCTACATACACAAACACGCACAAACACACACACACACACATACACTTACATAGTGATCTGATCAATAAGTATCTGGACTGTTGTTATTGTAACGAAGCTAAGGTACAGGGAGTAAAGCGGCTAGGCAAAGATTCACCTTGAAGTCTGCTGTGCATGCGCACTGAGTTGTAGCTCACTTCTGCTGTTTACAACAGTGCTTGTAAGGAAGGTGCGTAGTGTGTCATTGACTATGACAGTTATTGAGCAGAGAATCTTTATAAGATTTTTCCAAAAGTTTGGCGATACCTGCTCAGAGGCCTACGCAAAGTTTTCAAACTTTTTCATCGTTCTCGACACAATCAAGGAGATTTTGTGCAACTGAAACCCGAATGTCCTTTTGGTCAGCTGAAAGCAGTTATGGCACGAACTTGGTAGACACGCCTCTGATACGCAAATCTTCAGTGATAATGGACTGAACTGAACCGTAACTAGTCTGCACATTATCTGATAACTCACGGATGGTGATTTGACGATTTCCCTTCACAACTGAAAGCACCTCTGCGATGTTTTTCTCACTTCTGCTGGTTGCGAATCTTCCGGAACGTTCGTCACTATTGACGTTCTTTTCGGTCATGTTCGAAACGTCTGAACCACTCGTACACTTCTGTGCGACTCGTACACTCCTGACCATATACTTTCTGCAACTTTGCGTAGGCCTCTGAGCAGGTATCGCTATGACAACTTTCTCTGTCATGGCCAATGCGACGATCACACGTTACACACGATATTTCGACGCGCTACTGTAAACAGCAGAAGTGAGCCACAACGGTAAAACGTAGGACCCATGCACGACAAAGGTCAAGATCAATCAGTGCCAACTGGCTTTACTCTACACGCTTTAGCTTCGTTACTATAGCAAGAGCCTGGATACTTATTGATCCGACCTCGTATATCTGCCTTGTGTCATATGTGATGTATGATGCTGTAAGGATTCGAGTTGTGTAGCGCTAGTCATCTTGTCAAAATTGTTTCGAAATGAATTTAATACTTTGATGAATAAATTTGTCGATTTATTAATATTTATTTGAGCGTTCTATAGTAGCCAATTGCATGCTGGATGCTAACAAGCGAATGATCACGATCTATGGGAAACCTTTAAACCGAGATGTGTACGTGCGTGTTTGTGTGGTGTGTGTATGTGAGAGAGTGTGCGAGAGAAAGAGAAACAGAGTGAGAGAAAGGAAGAGAGAGGGAGATAGAAGAGAGAGAGAATGTGAGGGGACGAGAAAGATAGAGATAGAAAAGAGAGAGAGAATAAATAACTTTATTATCCAAGCTGTGTCATCGAACCCAGAAGCATATATCTGTGGCAGAAACTTTTAACTCATGGAACCCAAAATTGAATATAGGTTTTTTCTTGTAAGTCTTCGCTTCAATACGATTGCGTGTACCAGTTCTCTTTCATCAGTTGATGATGATAATAATAATAATAATAATAATAATAATAATAATAATAATAATAATAATAATAATAATGATAATAATAATAATAATAATAATAATAATAATAATAATAATAATGATGATGATGATGATGATGATGATGATAATAATAATAATAATAATAATAATAATTTAAAGACTCCGCCGGTTACGACGACGAGGGTCCCAGCTGATACGATCAACGGAACAGCTTGCTCGTGAAATTAACGTGCAAATGGCTGAGCATTCCACAGACACGTGTACCCTTAACGTAGTTCTCGAGGATAATCAGCGTGACACAGAGAGTGACAAGGCTGACCCTTTGAAATACAAGTACAACTCATTTTTGCCAGCTGAGTGGACTGGAGCAACGTGAAATAAAGTGTCTTGCTCAAGGACACAACGCGTCGCCGGGAATCGAACTCACAACCTTACGATCATGAGCCGAATGCCCTAACTACTAAGCCACGCGCCCTCAATAATAATAATAATAATAATAATAATAATAAAGCCTTCTAATATAAGCATAGGATCTGAAACTTTGGGGAAGGGGAACAGTCGATTACATCGAACCCATTGCTCAACTAGCACTTATGTAATCATCTCTTAAAGGACGAAAGGTAAAGCTGACTTCGGGCGAAATTTGAACTAAAAAAATACAGATAGAAAAAATGCTGCTAAACATTTCGTCGAGCGTCGTAAGAATTCTGAAAACTCACCGCCTTTCTAATGATAATACAGACGATGCTACTGCTGATAATAATAATAATAACCCCTTCTACTAAGGCCACAGGGCCTGAAATATTTTGGGGAAAGGACAAGTCGATTACATCGATTCCGGAGTTTCAGGGGTATTTCATTTATCGACCCCGAAAGGATGAAAGTCAAAGTCGACCACGGCGGAATATGAATTGAGAACGTAAGAAAGGAGTAATAACGCTAATCGTTTTGCCCGGCGTACTAACAAAATTCTGCCAGCTCGCCCGCCTTATAATAATAGATGCAGTACCAGGCAGTGGCTCTCATGGCTTCTGATCTTAACTGATTGGAAGTGTTATCATGTACATTGTTTTGTCTTGGTATAAAAGATGGGCTACAGCAAATATTCTGCTCAATACCACAGATTTGCTTGTCAGTTGTTTGACCGTAACCAGTTGAGCATGTCCCTTAGTGGCTGACGATATGTGCATCTCTGATCACGAGCAGAAGTAGTGGGGGAGCATCATAGCCATGTGTTGAGAGGGATTCTTTGGGGTTTGAATAATTCACATCTGGAAACATGGGTGGTTCTTTCAACATCCTTAAACAACCCTTATTCAGGGACCTTTTGAGCGGGATGGGCTACTGAACCTGAAGAAAATTCTAACTGGGCCCCACCTGCAAGGTCATGTGCTGTTTATCTTGATATGAGATCACTATGTCGCGCACATATGGTTGTGATGCATGTG
Source organism: Octopus sinensis (assembly GCF_006345805.1). Taxonomy (NCBI): domain Eukaryota; kingdom Metazoa; phylum Mollusca; class Cephalopoda; order Octopoda; family Octopodidae; genus Octopus; species Octopus sinensis. Next base: position 27,355,134 of record NC_043002.1, on the reverse strand, counting down.
CCTGGTGTACCTTTATCAGACGGGTAGTCATGATGGGTATATTGGGCTTCGTATATTTTACCCCAGTGTCACTTTGATGGCATGCACTGCTCTCTCACTCAATAATAATAATAATAATAATAATAATAATAATAATAATAATAATAATAATAATGATGATGATGATGATGATGATGATGATGATGATGATGTTGATAAATTGTCAGGATTATGTCGAACCAGAGGAATACATTTTAGGATGGTATGTAAAAAATGCCGTGGAACAATTGTTGACGCATGTCAAGAAATCGTACTTCATCAAATCTGATAAATGTGTTAAGAAAGAGAAATTCAAAGTGGAAAACATCACAAATGGCATAGAGAGGGAAAAAAAGTGTACGGTCAGTTTGCAAGAGATACGAGCGAAAGACAGATACAGAAGTCCGGTTATTGTTGATGCAAAGGAGTGACTTGAAGATAAAAATAGAAGCACTTATATGCACGGCACACGAACAAGCATTAGGGACAAAATATGTGAAGTGTAGAATTGATAAAACCACTAACAGCGACAAACGAAGAATGTGTGGTGAGAAATGTGAAACAGTGTGGTACATAGTGGATGCCCGAAACTGAAGCAACGTGGATACAAAAGGTAACATGTAAATGCGGCAAGAATTATCCATTGGGAGCTTTGTGGAAATTTTGACCCAGAAAGAACGAAAATGTGGTGTGACCAAAACCCAGAATGAGTTACTGAGAAATTGCAAAAGTCTGTGGGATGCAATGATGGCCTGTGACAACGAATTAAACGTCAAAAACCTGTTGTGGTGAACAGGAAAGAAAAAACAAAACATGCCTGATATATAATATAGCATGTCATGGTGAAAACAGTGTTGAAGAAAAGAAGAAAAAGTGAGCAATTACGATGAGGCGAGGTGAGAACACACAGGTTGTGGGCAATGTAGAAAGAGGATGTGTGACTGGCGCACTTGGAAGTATCAGTTCCCAACTGCCAACATGGCCCAAAAAGATTAGAATAACTATAAGATAGAAAGTCTGCAAAAATTATGACTGCTTGGAAATGCAGATGTTCTCCACAGGGTTCTTGAAGTGTGATTAGTACCCAAGTGTCATCTCAGTGGCGGCTGTGAGTAGCTAACACTTTCCATCATACCCAGCAAAGAAAGCTGTTACTTTACATGATATAATAATTATAATAGCTACTTCAATTATTGGTTCAAGAACAGCATGTTTAAAAGAGCGGGTAAGTCGTTTACATTGGCACCAGTGCTCGACTGTTACTTATTTTATTGACCCTGAATTGATCAAAGGCAAAATCGACCTCGGCGTAATTTGAACTCAGAACACGAAGATGAACGAACTGTCGCTCAGTATTTTGTCTGATGATGTGCTAAAGATTCTGCTACGTCGCCACCTCAGTAACAACAAGAACAGCAACAACAGAAATAATGATGAGAATAATAATGATGATGATGATGATGATGATGATAATAATAATAATAATAATAATAATAATAATAATAATAATAATAATAATAATAGTAGTGTATTGCATACACAAATGATATATCGCATTTACATGCAATGTCAAGATATCGAGTTCTGATACGGTGTAATTACAACTCGCAAGACAATCATGTAGTAATCGCCATCTATGAAGGACAATATTTATGTTTTAATATTTCTTTTATTTTTTCTCAGTTGAAAACGCAATATATAAGAAAACACATTCACCCTCACACACACATATATATGCTTATATATAGACACATATATACATATATATATGCACACATATACATATATATACATATCTATATACATATACATACACACACACACACACACATATATATATATATACGCTCACACACACACATATATATATGCATACGCTCACACACATACACACATACAATGTATAAACATTGGAAATAGAAATCCTTGGAGATCAGTGGTTTCATGTTTTAAGCAATTATCAGCAATGACGAAACTTCAAATGATACAGGAGATTTGCTCAAAAAATATTCACGAATCGCCCGGGATGAAGTCGTAGCGTTCTGTCATATCAGTTTGATAGATTTCTGACAAGTCAAACTATGTTCTATATTATTTCAAAGCATACTTAACTACAATTATGCTTTATATCTATCCAACGTTTTCATATATTATCAAAGTTTTGTTCGTACAAAGAGTTTCAAAATGACTACTTAATGGGTTTATATTCTATTATTGGACTTTTCGCCATTGTTGATGATTGTGAGTGAACATGATACTATCAATGTCTATATATGTATATATATAAATACACACACACACAGATACACACACAGACACGTACACACACACACACACATACACACACATACACACACACACATATATATACATATATAAATTGGCATAGGACGGATTTGTTAGTACGTTGTATAGAAGGTCTCAGTAGTTGTTACGAGTTTCTGCGGTTTAAGTTCAAATTCTGCTGACGTCAGCTTTCCGTTCCTTCATTTCAGTCTAGATGATAAATTATCAATCGATAAATTATCAATGCTCCTAGACATCTAGGAGCATTGCAGAATGAATAAATGAACATCTAAGACAATATGACGACAGAAAACAGTCCTCCATACTCTACCAACATGCCAAAGACCACCATGGAGGCAATATGGGTCAACTTGACATCTGCATCTTATCCAAGCACCCAAAAGACTCAACACTCAGACAAATACGGGAGTACGTCCTTATAAATGAAACCTAAATAGTAATACTAAATGAATACTAAATAGGAAATATACATAGTATATATCATACCTCCATACACACAGTTTACACGGGTAGAGTAGAATAGTTAGTGGACTGTTATGTAGATAGATGTATGTAGGTGTGAGTGTGTGTGTGTGCACATGTAGTTTTTGTATGTAAGCATATGTATATGAAAATAAATAGATCTACATACAGACGGATAGGTACATAGGTTATAAGAACACATAAGCACACATACGTAAATTGAGACAGAAACACATGACCATATATACACATACACTTTACTCCGCACAAGAACACATATGGAAACACGGATCCATACATATAGAGATGCACATCCATACTTACAATCATGGTACATAGTTACATAACACACACACACACACAGATATGCACACACAAGGAGACAGAGGTGCATACATATACAAACACAGGCCCACACACATACATAGAAAATAGACAAACATGGACATGCAAACACATGAATGGACCTGACCTATTTCTTTATTACCCACAAGGGACTAAACATAGAGGGGACAAACAAGAACAGACATAGGTATTAAGTCGATTACATCGACCCCAGTGCGTAACTGGTACTTAATTTATCGACCCCGAAAGGATGAAAAGCAAAGTCGACCTCGGCGGAATTTGAACTCAGAACGTAACGACAGACGAAATACGGCTACGCATTTCGCCCGGCGTGCTAACGGTTCTGCCAGCTCGCCGCCATGAATGGACCTGACGCTGAGTCAGTCTTTGTGCAAGTTACCTCACGTGAAATAACTGACTGCGCTGGCAGCTTTTTCACCATTTTCCTGTCAGTTACTTGATGTTCCGCTAGGTCTTATCTAAGTGGAACCAAGGTGTGCGTATATCTGCTGTTGATCAGATAGGCACATAAAACGATTATGGAAAGAGTTGTAACAGCTATGAGGACATGGAAATGAAGCTTAGGCTCATATAAATATGTCACTGAATCTTATGACCAAGCCTATTTGTAAATAGATACAAATAATATTTTTGAGAGGCAAAGCCTTTGAATAAGAAAATACTTGCGTTATTGTTAGGTCACCCATATGATCCTTGGGGGATTAAATGAGTATATGTTTTTTATTGGCTTGTGCCATGTTGGGGTACCACTGTCAACTGTTTTAAACAATAGTATTGACTCTAATAATTTACAAGCTGCTTATTCATCAAGTGGCTAAGTTCTAATAGTACAATGCGACGATGAAGATCTATAGTCAATCTCTTTATACTCACATATACATTCACACGGGCAGACTCATATACAAGAACACAAACACAAACAAGTACACACATATACATACGTCCACAGAGACATGCAATTATAATGTAGACGCAATCAAAAGATTCACTAGAATTACTTACTCTTTGAAGAGAAATCAATCAATAATTACATCTTCATTAATGATATATTGATTGCTGTGACAAAACAAATAGATCGAACTGAAAACTATCTAGCCTCGTCAGAAATCGATTACCCGCTCCTGATCACACTCTCATGTTTTTATTAAGCTAATGAGGCTGATTAATTTTCTATCCACAGGGAGAAATAAACGTGGTTTCAAACATAAATAGGGCTTGTCTATACTAGGCCAACGTAAAAATTGATTTCCTAAAAAGAATACGCTCGTAATTTTAACCCATCTTTCTATTTGTGACATTGCTATTATATATATATATATATATATATATATATATATATATATATATATATATATATATTATATATATATATATCCAGTAAGGATAAATGTCATTCAATGTATACAGCATTTGAATAAACGGTACTAGTAGTTTCGACCCATGTATACATGATGATAATTCAGTAGATTTATATAACGTGCTCTTGTCTCCAAGCAAACTTTTGGATTCGGTGCATTTGGTTAATCATATCTGAAATCCAGGAACGTGGTCCAAGATAAAACACGAGAAGCACATATACATCATATACGTATATAGGTATAAACTTACATTATACATACCATAAATAAAAGCATATATATATTAAATATTTGTCTAGCCTTAAACGCGCGCACACACACACACACACACACACACACACACACACATATATATATATGCACGCGCGCGCGCGCGTGTGTAATATATCATTTATAGGTGTGTATATGTGTGTATTATGTACATGTTTGTGGGTATCGGTATGAACTGATGTCAGGGCGGCGAGCTGGCAGAAACGTTAGCACGCCGGGCGAAATGCGTAGCCGTATTTCGTCTGCCGATACGTTCTGAGTTCAAATTCCGCCGAGGTCGACTTTGCCTTTCATCTTTTCGGGATCGATTAAATAAGTACCAGTTACTCACTGGAGTCGATACAATCGACTTAATTCGTTTGTCTGTCCTTGTTTGTCCCCTCTGTGTTTAGCCCCTCTCTGGGTAGTAACGAAACAGGTAAAAACTGATGTCTCGCAAGTTATCGCTAAATTGAGTATTAGAAATAATTTTGGGGATCAGTATGACCAAATAATATCCTTGAAGGGTCAATGTTTTATGATTGGTACTCATAAAAGACTAGCGTTACGTTAATCAAATATTATTGAGGAAAATATGGTCGAGGAATATTGTGAGATAAACATTACTGCTGATTCAAAATGTCAGCATCCTCACACAGTGATTCTACTAAAAAGTTACATTATAAGTACACATCACTCATCGGAAGATAGAAACTGGAACAAGATCTTCAGATAACATGTATCTATTATACTTAATGCCGGCATTGTGAAGCAGTATGTGCATATATTAAAGTAACTGCTGCATGTTCAACTATGATGGTGGCAGTCGAATCAAGGAGATCAGGTTTTCAATGGTTTTCAGAATGCTGATACTGTCGTTCACAAATCTTGATGGAAGAGTCCCTTACATCTCGTCGACGAGTTAATCTTTTCGACGCCGAACATTGACATCTGAAAATTCAGGATGCAGGATGTCGTAACATAAACGCGGGTTATTTTATCTAACACGCTAACAGCTTTACCAGTTCATGCTGCAAAATAAATTATGAAAACTTCCTATAATTGAGTGTCGCTGTGACTCTTCTTGGGAATTAAATCAAGTGTACAATAAATCTGTAGAAGACTTAGAAATTTAACTTTGTTTGGGGCTTACATTAAAAGCTCAACTGTCTGTAGAAGGCTCAATCAATTTGATTCTGCCTGAGGATTACACTAAGTGTTACAGTTGTTTGGGGAATACTTAACCATCTTATAATAATTCTGTTTCTTTCACTTTTATTCAGCTCATCCGTAACGCTTCTACGTGATTAGTTGAAGGGGAGGGAGGGGATGATAGAGATAGTGTAGGGGTAGGGAAGGAGGGGAATGGGGAGTGGAGATAATGGGAAGGGAGATGCGGGAGGGGAGAAAGGGGAGGGTAGAGAGGTGTGGGAGTGCTGGTACTGAGTAAAATGTGTAATTTTTTTAGCTAAACTTTTTCTCCGTCACTTAGACCGTCTGTAACGCTTTCACGTAATTAGTTGAAGGAAAAGGCGAAGAGTGAAAGAAAAAGGAGAAAGAAAAGCAAGTAACCCGAGGAGTGAGAGAAGAAGCTGAGGAGTGCTGTATATTCAGTCTATAAAATTGTGCATAAAATATGTAAAGTTTATATATAAAGTGAATCAAGTAATCATCCGTGATCGGTAAATTCCACTTCGGTAAATTTCACGATAGGTAATATTCACTGGATAATATCCCATTAAGGTAAATTCCACAACGGTAAATTTCACACGGAAAAAAAAAACGGTGTATAGAAAACTAATTGCACACACCCTTGTTACACACCTCTTAAGTAATTTATAGGTTTATGCCATTATTACTCGTTTTTTTAACTGAATTTCACTGTACTGCTATTTTTTAAATTCAGTTTAACTTTGAGCTTTGAAACCATGAACCATGGCAACAGTTATAACATCAGGGAAGAACAAACGTAAGCTTTGTGACAAAGAGAATCATATATACGAAAAGAATGGGGTTAGCAGTAGCAAAAGAAAAGTATATTGGCGTTGTGAACGTTCTTACAAAGGTTGCCGGGTTAGACTACATGCAACTTTCAATTCCAGTATACCGGAAGTTATTTTTTCAACGAGCTCCTATAATCACTCAGCAAGAAATGCACACGTTAATGCACGAAAGGCAGTTAATTCAATGAATAATGAAGATTTGAGATCGGGCATAGTATCTTCACGGGAAGTGATAGTTACTGCTGTACAAAATTTCGATGAGGAAGCATAATCATTGTTGCAAACTATTCCTGGACATTCATGTAACACACGTAACTGGAGGCAGCATGCTTTAGGAATGTCAGCACTTGCAGCTTGCCGTTCAGGGATTGAAATTCCTGATGCAGTTAAGTACTGAGAAAATGAGTCATTGCTTTTGGTCTTTAACAGTGGCATTGATGACTCAGACAAATTTTTGTTTTCTCCGAAAAAGGTTGGTTGATCTAGAAAGCTCTGAAAATTGGGTCTGTGATGGGACTTTTAAGGCGTCTCCTAGTTTGTGGTGTCAGCTTTTCACGCTACATATCACCAGTGGAGGGTCATGAGTACCCATGCTTCTTGTCTTACATCCTGACGAAAAAGAGGCCTCAAATCACCGAATTCTGTCTGCTGTGCGGTGTTTAAGGGTAAATTGCCGACCTGCGACCTGTCTTATGGATTTTGAAAAAAAAAACCCATAATTCATCTGTTTCTTTATTTCTGCATTTAGAAGTAGTTGGGTGTATTTTTCATCTCGGACAAACTATTTGGCGGACGATATGTGCACTTGGTGAGAGTAGGAGAGACAACACAGATGAAAATTAAGTGTTTTTGCGCTTTAGCATTTCTACCAAATGAAGACGTTGTCAATGGAGTTGAAGATTTCTCTGATGATGAAAGCATCCCTTCTGAGTTTATTACATATCTTGGGAATTCATACATTGGGATTGTAAAGGGAAGCGGTTTTCGTCGACGAAGAGAAGCCCCAGAGTTTCCTATCCAGCTCTGGAATAAACGGGACAGCGTTTTAAATGACTTGCCAAGAGCAAATAGTTCAGTAGAAGTGTTCCACAATGCTTTGCGGTCATCGATAACATCCATACATGCAAATTTGTGGAAACTCTGAATGCCTTTAAAAATGAAGGCATTTAAAAATGAAGAAGGCTTAAGTCAGACGAAAATTGCACACATTTGACGTGGGAACTCGACAAAAAGTATCTTATCAAATGATTGATGCACGACTAAAGAAGCTAGTTGAGAATTGTCAATCAGAAGACGCTCCGAAATTTTAAAGAAATGTTGCACGCAATTTCTCATAATAGAATTTTCTTCAAATATATTAAACTTTTTTCATAACTTTATTTTTATGCAATCGCCGTCATTTTTATCTTCATGTGCGAATAAAATGTGATCTAAAATATATTCATATTAACTATAGTGAAATTTCCCGTCTTCGAATTTACCGTAGTGGAATTTACCTAGAATCTCCTCATTTTATTCCAATTTTCTTCACTTTTCAATGATTAGCAAATGAATGACTATCTTTTGATACAGACACAACACAGGATACGCTTTCAAGTTTTTGGGATAAAGTTTTCAGAAATAACCCAATAGATTTACCATTAATTCCGTGAAATATTAACGGGTCCCGCTAGTTTACATTATTGTAATACAGTATATACACAGAGAACCGTGAATAACTTGTTCTTTGAACCCAACCTGGGAGACCATCATTGAAGTATATGTACATGCTTTATGTCAGTTAATATAAATCACCATATCTCTGTGTTTTTGCCTTTCCTATTATGCGTTTAGCTTCCCCTATTTTTTTTCTACTTCTATGAAAATGTTATTGTTGCGGAGATCTAATTCGGGTACGAATGTTTATATATTTCTCATTCGCTAAACTCTACTGAAGTTTCGTCAATGCAGAACATTGAAATAAATAAACCTTATTATTGTTACTATTAACATGTATTTCTTGTTATCATGTAAGTAACCCTGTTCGTAATTCTTGCATTCCCCGCAGAACCAAACGCTCTGTGTGTCATGAGTACACAAATTGCTTTGTTTTCTATTTTATATTTTCAGCTTAATATGTTCGCAGTGTGTAACAGCGCTACTTTCTGTCCGCTGTGTACGTTCTGGGGTTTTGATTTTCTATCCATCTTAATCAATTTTTATAATCTCTAAATCAGTTATTTTTATAGCTGTTCGTTCTGTTTACAATCTCCAAATTCTGGTTATCTATTTCTTATTATTTATATTTGGATAGTTTCTCCATTTCTTTTAGAGATACATTGTTATCAGTTGAAATTCGTTATTGATTAAGAGACATTTCTTTTCCTGAAGTTCTGTGATAACAATATCCGGTCAATATTATTCAGATTTATTTTCTGGTTCCTTATACGTTTCTTTGTTTTTTCTGTCGTTTTCTTTCATTTCCTTTATTTCTACTGGAAAGAATATAATTGTGAGTTACTGTCAAATATCTTTCAGTCTCAGTTGTTTTGAGTTCTGCGTCTCTCAAACTTTTTCTCTCACTAGTACTTCAGTCATTCTTGTCAACAATAAGTCATGTAGAGGTTTTTCTTGCTATGGCCTTAGCGTGATTTTCCTTCGCCTTATCTTTAGTTTAGTTTAGTTTCCAAAATGTTTCCTCTGCTTGATTTTGTATTCTTCTCCCAGTTGCTCGTTATCTCAGTTTCTCTTTTGTACGAATTACTTCACCTAATGCAGAAAACAAATTTTCCCCTCCATTCTTTACTAGATATCTTTGTATTCTGATAGTAGGTATGTTTGTGATAGTTTTCTGGTTTCAGCAGTCAGCTACCCTCATACCTACTCATCTACTCACCGACCTATCTAGCTGTATTCACGATAAATATCTTTTTGTGTCGACGTTCTCATGGTATATTCTAAATGAAGTCATAATTTGTTCTTGTTTCTTGTTTAACATAGCTAATTCATTTAGCGTCCAATTGATAATATTATTACTATTATTTATTAGTGGAACAACTAGAATATTGATTACCAATAACTATATTTTATTTTTAATATTTAGCTCTATGTTAAATATTAAGCTAATGCATCTGCAACGATTTTCCTGGCCTTTCTTTTATTCGTGTGTTTTGTATTACGTTGAGTTTACTTGAATCCTAATTATTTTCTAATCTGTTTATGCTATAATTCTCTTATCTTTGTTTCGTTGTGCTTTATAGGTTTCGGTTTCCTTGGTTCACTTTTTTTAAAACTGAATTTCAGGTCGATTTCTCTGCAGAATCGGAGTAGTTTATGTTACAATATTTCCAGTTAGGCATCATGTGATGCATGAATCTAACCAAATAAAAAAAAGCAGATAGTTTCTTTTGTTTCTATTGAAATTGTATCCAAGTCTAGTCAAGCTATTTTAACACCAAAACGAACAGGAGTGGAGAAAGAAAGTGACTTAAGAATAATTACTAAGAATATTTCTTTCTTTGATTGTATGTGTAACATATTCTGGTGCACCTTACTGCTATTAGTACAAGTTCAATTATGGCTCTTACCTCCCAAATTCACGTACAAAAAAGGGTTTAAAGTGTTATGGTAACCAACAAGCGTTTCACTAATCTTTCTTCTTCAGTTATGGCTATTTCATCAACAAATGACCATTACAACACAGAATCCTCAGCATTGTTTCTTTTCCTCTGGAGGTTAATTTCTGTTGTCTCATAGATGTATCATATATCCCTCTTGGTATTATTGCTATAAATTCCTTTTTTATACATTCTATAGATTTGTTTCAGTTGAATCGCTAATTTGATTGGGAATTGAAGCCATGCTATCGTGGATAATTGATGGGTTGGATGTAGTGCTAAAGAAAAATCTTGAAATATGCATATACACACGTTACCTATTTCTTGTACCTTTCATGACGTGGTTTCATGAATGTATACGAATACGAAACGCCGTAAGTTCCATTCCTGGCTCTGAAATCTATAAAAAATGTAGAGTTATACTTTAAAATGAGCACTTCGTACTATTAACACGAAAGTAAGTTACAATGCTGACTTGTAAACCTTTAATATATTTGCTAGTATATTATAGTATATTAGAGTATATTGTAGTAATGAATATTTACGTACTAGCTACCGGGAATCTGTTTTATATGTAAATTGATCTATCCAATAATGTTACAATGCTAAACTTATTGGGTTAAGCAATGTGTTCGTGGATAATTGATGAGTTCTTTTTACATTGGCGTATTCGTATACGAAACGCTCGTAAAATTTAGTATTGGCTCTAAATTCTATAGAAAATCTGTTGATACACTTCAAAATCAGTTTTTCATATTATATATCGACGGTTTGTTTGATCACCTCGTCAGTGCCATCAGCCTGAATAGTTATGCCTCTTATGATGGTGTATTAAAATAGGGGAACAACCAAGGCATGAATTTGCGTCGGACATAATTCTTTGCGCTATATCTTCCGCCTCTTTACGATCTGAGTTCAAATCTCGCGGAATTCAACTTTACTAGTCATTTTTCTGATGTTGCTGAAATAAAAAAAAAGCACTGAAGTTCTGGACTTAGAGGACAGAAAGCTTGTTAATAGTATCGATTTGCCCTTCCTCTCGAAAACTGCTAGCTTCGGCCTCAGTTAGGAGCAATTACTTTAGGCTTATACATGTTGCTGTCATGCAACCACGAACACTTCCCGACATAAGGATAGAAACTAAAATGGCATTAAATGAAATACACATTTTAAAAAATATGTCAACTTCCTTCATCTGCTGCAGATGGTAGTCTTACATCCAACTCTACTGTCTTAAAAGAAACATCGACATATTGTTTGATGAAATCCTATCTACAATATATTTGCAGACACTAATGAATAGTTGCGGTTGTAATTAGTCAGTAGTGGTTGACTTTGAGCTAAACATCATCATCAACGATATTAACAATAAAAAAGTAATTTCAGTAATCTATTTATATATTCGAAAAGTGAATAATAATATCTAATCTCTTTGTTACTAAATGTTCAACTACTTTGTGGATTACACTGTACGCTTTCTTGAAATATTCAAAATCAATTTTAAAACAATACTTCTAAGCTATATTCCAAGCTTCGTGTTAAGTTATCGTTTTTTTTTCGTAATTTACGTCAATTCAATTTAAGACTTATTTCGAAGTTATTTACTCTTTTATGAGAGGGAAAAAGTCTTAATCGATAACAGCGTTTTATTTCTTTTTCATTATTCGATATTTATGTTGTGAATAACCTTTAGCATTCAATAAAATCCCGATCGTATTAAAATTTAAGAACCCTCTAAGTTATAAATGAAACAGCACGGGTCCTGTTCCATCAAACTGTTAAGAGTCTGGAAAGCTTATTCTTTTAATCTCCAGGGTAATTGTGGCAAATACACATTAAAAACTATGTATGTTTCCTTGTTCATTAATTGGAAAATTTTGGTGTACGAGCGCAGTAAGTACGGCTGTTAGGTTGCATATTCTACTCGTAGTTACCGGGTTCATTCATAATGCTCGGCATTTTTACTGAGATTTGACCTTTGCTATGTTAGTGAAATTAGGGTCGATTAATAATTTCTGGGTTGTGTACGATGGAGTACACCAGTTCATCATTTTGCACTTAATCCATTGTCTGGCATTATATTACCACCCTTGATTCTTTGGTATTGTTATTGTTATGGACATGATATATCTCTATTTTGCCAAATCCTTTTCAAAGTCGACCATGGTGTGGTTTGTCACAAGCTGCTAATCTTGGCATGGTTGGAAAACTTGGAGAATAGCTTCATGATTTTCTAAAAGATAAAAGTTAGGTAGTGGTGGTCAACGGGTCCACCTACAAGGAAATACAAATAATGAGTGGAGTTCCACAGGGCTTACTTGGTCAGAAGGGATAAAAAATAAGACCCGTCAAAGGGCGGAAAAACTCAGAAGAGTCAAAGGCCATCCAATAAAGTATGTGAAGTTGTGTGGGTGTATTTTGTATTGTGTATGTACATGTATATTTGTGTATATTTATTAAATGAATTTTTATGAATATTTTATGTGTATTTTTGTATATATTTATATATTTTTATATTTTTATTTGTATTATGTATATATGTATTTATATTTTTTATCTGGCAGAGTATGTATGATGGTGTGCATTCATTATTACTAACTTTGTGCCTGTAAATGTGTGTCAGTGTGAGTGCAGGTAAAACCCCTACGATGGGCATATATTAGCTCTTCAGCCTTGGATTTCAAGCCATCTAATTTTTGTGTTCGTGTTTAAATGAATAAATTGTGGCTACTTCCAAATTGTCAGCAACCAACATCGAATTGGCCGTGGGAGAAGCATGTAGTAGAGAGATGAAGTCTAACTACCTTGAAATTTGTTAATTGAAATACTAAACCTTAGTTTGACTGGAAACTGAAGCGTCTTATAATCAGATAGAATATATGAGAGGAAATTTTGGAATAAAGACATTTTCTTCTCTGTGACTACTTGTTATGACTGTTGCCTGTATGACATGAGATTTCATAGAAGTAACAATTAAGCGATTTCCATTACATAGGCGAGGTGGGTCAAGATTCCTAAGCAACATAATGGGAGCATTCAGCTTTAGTGACAAGTTATGCGGTGGCATTCCTTTGGGTTTAAGTGTTTTTAGAAACGAAATTCAACAGGGTATTGAACAGCCTGATCTTGATCGGGTACTGTGTAAATTGATGGAAAAGTCATTTCCGATGTATCTGTTAAATTCTGAAGTTTATGAATGGGTTTATCAACCACTTCATTAGTTGGAGCCAGTATAATACTTTCACATAACCAGTTTACATCAGTGTAATTGACAATCACACATACACTCACACACGTGTACACTCTGACATGTTATGTCAGAGTGTATATGTCCTTTACTATGTCGTACGTAACGAACACGCAAACGCACGCGCTGACAGACACATACACTTTCACATACAAATTGTGACGCCGTCGTCATCGTCATAGTATAAACTGTCCATTACTACAGTTGACTATAGTAAGATTATTTTCGAGAAAAAGTTACATTGTTTTAATCCAAATGAAAATCAAAACTACATGTTAACACACGCAGGGTGTAATACTATTACCTTGTAAAATTTGATTTTATTCGGTGGAGCCGTTTGAGAATAGATAGGGAAGGGACTGACAGACAGAAAAAGAATTGTATATAGAGAGGGATTCGCACACTTATTGCACTGGCCTTTCAGTTTTCTAAGCTCTGTAAAAGAACTCAAATAGTCGGGCTTCCATTCACTCCTTTCATCAGACCCTTAAAGCCAAGAACTTTTCAGCACCCCATCGTACGTATATATATATATAATATATATATATATATATATATATATTATATATATATATATATGTGTGTGGTGTGTGTGTGTGTGTGTGTATGTGTGTGTGTGTGTGTGCGTGCGCGTGTGTGTATGTGCGTGCGCATTGGTGTTTATGTGTGTGCGTGCGTGTATATATATATATATGTATATATATATATAATATATATATATATATCTGTGTTTGTGTGTGTGTAATGCGATACACATATGTTTAGCTGCGCGCGCATACACACACGCAACACATAATACTTTCACTCTCTCTCTCTCTCCTACACACACATACACACGAACGTATCTGTTGTTGCGTGTGCACTTATGTGTGTGTATGTGTGCCTATTTATGTATGTATGTATGTATGCATGTATGTGCATCGTATTTACAAAGGAGACATTAAATTAAGATCATTCATGCTGTTTTAGACATTTCGCTCTGTCATACTGCACTCTGGGATACATGATAAATTATCACGGGAAACGCAATTCCTAGAGGAATGTACGTTTCCATAGTTAGTTTTCTCCACAGTAATCGATTTACTTAAGAGCAGATGGGATCAATAGCTGTACAAAATAAAAAAAAAATCAAATATCATTGGAATGATGTAAAACGGAAGCACATGACAGAGGAATCGACCAGTATTCATCTGTTAAACGCACTTGGAAATTTTATCGAATGGTGATCCAAGATTTAGATTGTCACCGTTTGAGTAGAAGACGTCTTTCTGATATGATGACTTTCAGATATATTTTTGTTCAGTGTAAATGCTAATGGAATGACATCTGAAAATTGTTTTGTTGTTTATTTCTCCCCTGTATGCAGATGTAAACACGTGCGCTTACACATTCATATACAAACATATATAAACGTATATATTTATGTCTATATCTATGCCTATATATATGTAATATATATATATATATATATATATATATATATATATATATAATATATATTATATATATATATATACTCACATATATGCATGCATATATTTAGATTGGATATAATATATACATCATATCTATCTATTTCTCTCTCTCTCACGCTCTCTCTGTCTGTCTGTCTGTCTCTCCCTATATATATATATATATATATATATATATATATATATATATATATATATATATACAGAAATACGTATGTACCTATATTATATATACCATGCAATATAATATATATTATATATACCATATAATATAATATACTATATAAAGGCACATATATTATCATTTATGTCTCTCCTTAAACGTTATATATGTGTGTGTGTGTATGCGTGTATGTGTGTGTATGTGTTTGTATGTGTGTACGCGTATGTGTGTATGCATATTACAAATGAATATATTCAAAATGAATATACTCTACATTGGTCTCACTTGGCATTCAGTTCATTCTTCAAGTAAACAATTAAATTAATTTCAACCTTAGCTATAAGCTATTTACCTGTTCGTGCTCCTACATGTAACTGGGTGGGAATTCTCTAGTTCAACTGACTTTCTTCTTAACTACAGTGAAGTGCAAACTATTATGTGATAGTCAATCATACCGATGGAGAACGTGAAAATGTATTTTATATTATACTATAGACAGAAACGAATTTGATTTAATTCATCCCATAGGAATATTGAAATCATTGTTTAGATGCGATGAAATCAGTGAAAATTTGTTAAATACTGATAGGTATGAAAGTGCGTCGACTTAGCGTTCGTTAGGTTACTGCTTAATTATTTGACTGGGAGGAGTGCCATATCCCTGAGAAAGATACTATTTTAATTTATAGTACACTCACCAGGAAATGATTACTGATGGAAGTTGGAAGTTAATTTTGTGATGAATCGGCGCCCGGTTCAGTATAGTCAGGTCGAAGTCAATGAAACATTGCCATCGGGTGCTGGTGTTGACTAGTAACTATATGTGCAAATAGATAATTTCCATTGTCTTTTTTTATCATGGCAAAGGGAAGAGGAAATTCATATAATATTTTGAACCATAATGACGAAAATATGTGCGTATTCTGCTTTTGATCTAACGATAAAGCGATCTTGTTCACTTGAAGTTTAACGATGGTGAGATTGAGATATTCAAGTTGAGATATGTTTTGAATCCTGAAGATGAAGATTTTGGCGTATTTAATCATTATAATAGAAACTGCGACATACTAGATTTTACCATAACGATGGTCACATATTCATACACAAATTAGTCCAAACGATGGAAACGTAGATGAAGCTGATCAAGTCCCAACTTGTAGCACTCTCATTTTCACACCTCCTGTCCAACCTCCACCTTCAAGAATCATCTGCTGATTCCTCAAACAATTTGATGGTCTTTTACCCATTAGTTCCTGTAAAAGCTACACATGTATGCGAGTGAGTATGCATACATACATTCATTCATACATATATGCATGTATATGTAGAGTAGTGGAAATTAGCTGCCCATCCGATGTTAACATAAAGCTGAAGATCAGGGAAAAAGAGTATACCTACGTTGAACTATGGAGGAAGCTGCAGTTACCCTATCCAAATTACAAGTTCAGCTTTATATCTTTAATTATCGGGGCACTGCGATATGTATCACAGTACTTAAATACCAATCTTGAGAAATTAGGCTTGTCAAAAACAGAAAGGAGAAAATTTTATGCGAACACATATCGGAATAGAACTGCTAAAAACTATTCAGTGTCAATAGTGGGTGAAGAAGAGTGACTCAATTATTAGTGTGTTCAGCTCATGATCATAGATACCTATACGAACATACATGGAGAGACATTGACTCATATACACACATATATGCGTACACATGGCTTATCGAAGAGAGTACTCCAACGTGCAGTGCATTGCATCGAACAGCTGACAATTTACTTGCTTAGTGAAACTCTTAACCAAATAGCTATGTTAGATTTCTGATGTTGAAATATTTTAATTAGGGGACACATGGTTACACAAATACTTATGAATTCAGTTGGAATGAAATTTAGTTTATCAACGAAATCGAATATGTGAAGTTAATTACAAGACCACGTTGCAACATAACTGTGTCTGCGGGAAGATATCTAACACTTATTGAGACACTCTCAGAGGATCACGTCTTCCAATACCTTAATCAAAATGTTATATGATGTCAAATCATTCTATAATTCACTCATGGGGAGATAATTAACTCTCGCTCAGACAAATCTTGTGATACCAATTCTTATAATATTGAAATAGAAAGTTTTTGACGATGTCACTCAAACTCTATTTGTTACAAGTTTGGATATATTTAACATTAATTCTTGCCATACTGCTTCATTATGAAGTAGGGTCTCAATTTCAGTAATACTGAAGTAAAAAATATTTATGCTATCATTAAGTGGCTCAAAGAGTGTCTGTGTGGTCAATATAGAAATAATACACCAATGTTTCTCATATTGCATATTTAATCACAGATATCACTACACATATGAACATTTTGAATCAAAACAGATCGCTTCAATGTGACCTGCGAGATAAAATAAATTCACAGCTATAATTATAGAATATTAATAAGGAAGATTCATTCCTGCAACTATGGATTCAAGTACTAGACTTGCCCAAGAAAATAATATTAATTTTTATTTATTTTCTGGCTCAACAAGGGCAGTCTGCAGGTCCATAGCAAAAACATGATTACAGGGAAATGGAACATTTAGTGATGATACACATGTTAACAATATGAAGATGGCTAATTGCCAAGGCACGTGTGAGGGCTGAGAGTTATTGCTGCTTGTTCCAAACCAGTTTCAACCGAGTGCAGGATTGATCGAAAGCATTCTAGCTGTGAAACATCCAGCACGTATTTGAAGGTATCTAAAACTAGATAGGCATAACAAAGATAACATTAACCAACGTGAACAATAGTTGTTGCTCTGGTGCAGTTCATATCTGACGAAATGGACAACATGTGCTCCAGCTGTAACCATCCGACCTTTACATTGGCCAATGTGTATTATTGTTGGTTGTGATGATGTTGTTGTGTTGTTGTTTACATCTAGGTAAGGCTAAATTATTATGATAAACCATCTGTTTCTGATTTTAAGCCAGAGGTCTATGTGGGAAGAAGGTCGAAAGTGTGACTCACGTTGTTAGTGCTTGTGAAATTCTTCCGGAGAAAGAGTACAAGCGTAGGCACGACAAAGTAACCCAAAACCTCCGCTGGCTACTATACCGTAAGTATGGATATGAGATTACGGGTGCTTGGTACCAACATACACCGGAAAAGGCAATGGACGAAAAGGGAAAGGCAAAAATCCTCTGGAACTTTGATTTTCAAACAGACACAGTGCTAGATCACCGAAGGCCGGATATAGTAACATTTAGGAGGACAAACAAGAGTACCTAATAATCGACGTAGCAATGTCTGGAGATCAACATCACGAAAGAAAGAGAAAAAGTTGATAAACATGGAGACCTGAGAATTGAGATCGCTAAGGTGTGGCAGCTACGAGAGTCGAACATAAAGGTTATCTATATTGTCGTCGGAGCATTAGGTTCAATACCATCCAATCTGAAAATAATCTGAAAACTCCCCTACAATCTGGATTTATTGCAAAAGTCCGCATTACTTGCAACTTCACGAATAATGCGTAAAGTACTGTCTATCTGAGGCCCTTGTTGTGACTTGACAGACAGTACAAACCCCTGGTAGGCACAATATTTTCGATCAACAACCTCACGATATTATATACTGCGTGGCGTCTGTAATAAAATAATGATTATTCCTATTCTCATTGGAGTATGGGGTTCAACACCACCCAATCTGAAAAAACACCCGAAAACTTTACAATCTATGTGTAATACCTTACAATCTAGGTGTATTACAAAAGTCGCATTACTTGGAACTGCATGCATATTGCATAAAGTACTGTCTGTCTGAGGTTCTTCTTTTGACTTGACAAACAGTACAAACCCCCGGTAGATACAGTATCTTCAATCAACAACCTCACGATATTGCATACTATGCGAAGTCTACTATGGTGATGATGATGATGACGATGATGATGATGAAGATGATGATGATGATGATAATAATAATAATAATAATAATGATAATAATAATAATAATAATAATAATAATTATTATTATTATTGTTATTATTATTATTATCATCATAATTATTATTATTATTATTATTATTATTATTATTATTATTATTATTATTATTATTATTATTATTATTATTACTATATATACATAATTGAACAAACTATCAAAAATCATCTTCCCTTAATCATGTGTGCTCTTACATTCTGTAAATCATCGTCATTATCATGAGTGGTTAAAGAAGTGCAGAAGTCAATCGATGTCATTTAACCTATCTTTAAAAATCTGTTATTTTGTTTTATTGAAAAAAAGAAACACAAAATTTTCTTTTCAGAAGCACAAGATTAGAAACTGGTGACTAAGGACGCTTTACTATCTCAACTTTTGTGTTGACTAACATTTAATTTTTTACGAGCCCAGACGGTTCTATGCTGAAGTTATACACGTTGGGATTTGAACTCAAAACGTGAAGGGACAAACTCGAAAGCAAAACGAAATTATTTCTAGAGCATAATACTATACTTATAATATTGAGTTGTCCGAAAAGTTTGTGCCGATTTTTAAAGGTAAGAAAAAGATCAATAAATACTTGCCATTACATTTTTAATCAACCAAATATGAACCATTTTGTTGCACAATGCGTCTCCATCTTTCCTTTATCTTGAAAATACCCTCTTCCCAGAATTGTGGTAGATTCATGGCAAAAACTTCGTCAAGGTAACTTTTTACGTCATCCAAAGAATTGAAATTTTTACCATTAAAACTGAGACCTGAATAAGTGGAGATCCAGAGACCTGAATAAGTGGAAATCAGAGACCTGAATAAGTGGAAATTCAAAGGAGCAATATCTGGTGAATATGGAGGGTGGAGGTAACTCATCCCACCCGAGCTGTAGCAATTTTTGTCTGGTTCCCAAAGCATCAAGTGCCGAAAACGAACTTTCTTATCTTCCATTTTAAAGGGCTACACAATTAACACAGGTTACAGGAACATAAACCTTCTTCCATGGAAAGATAGCTTAAAATGTGCTCCAAATGGAGGGGTACTCAAATCCTATTTTATGGAATCAATCATGTTCTAAAATAAGTCGAAAGGTAAGCTACTATAAATCGGCATGAACTTTCCGAATAACCCAATATCATATCTAATTATTATCGATATCTATAAGGAAATGCACCTTAGTTGTACTTGAAATTCCTCATATTGAGTGGATAAAACGAGCAGGTTTTATTAAAGCTGTGAATGATTTAGAAACGTACATGATTTTAACCTCATAAATCTATCAGGCACAGCAATATACTTGTATCAATCTTTAACTCATAAAAGAACACTGATTGTGAGCTTCTGTGAGAAATCGTCATAACCGAGTTCTGATGTTAGATATAATGGCTTTCCTTTTTATTTCTATTTGATGTTGATCTTTTAAACTTTAACTTTCAAATCGTAAGTGGAATACGACTGATTTACTGCATTCCAACTCTATAAATATTAGCTTGTAAAAATCTGAAATAAATGAATAAACTTCCTCTCAAATATTCATATATATATACATATATACATAGGCACATACATACATAAATATATACATACATACATGCATATGCACATATACACAAGCACGGAGATGCACACACAGACACGCATATGCATATATATATATAATATATATATTATATATATATATATATATATATATATATATATGTATGTATATATATATATATATATATATATATATACATATTTACATATGTTTACAATAGTATATATTAATCTATCTATTTATCGATCTATATCTATCTATCTATCTATCTATCTATCTATCTATCTATCTATCTATCTATATAAACTTCGGTTCCAGCATTTTAGATTACTATAGTTATAGTCAATCGATCGATTATTAATTATATTTTGCAAGAACAGCTCTATTCTCAAGAGGTTCGCTTCGCATGCATATGTTTCTAGTTTCGATTCTACTACGTTGGACACCAAACAAGAGTTTCTTATAAAAATTCACATTATCAAAACTGTCTTGTTAAAATCTACACACACACACACGATCAATTCATATAAATGAGTAAATTTAACGAACGAGAGCAGGTGCACAAGAAGTGTACAGGCTTGACGATTGGTGAAAAATGACAGGATATATGATTGGCATCCGTTAGTCCCGAAAGACTGGATCTGCGCCTTGGATTGTATTGGTGTTGCAGAAGCGCTTGTAACTTAGAAGGCCAATGCTTGAGTGACAGTCACAGCTGCAACGTCGCAAATGAAGTTGGTCGGTTGGTCGTTTGTTGCTAGTTCGGTCTTCCTGCGTCTCCGTCTATCTCTTCTGTCTGACATATGTGAGCCTCTCCTTACCTCAGGGCGGTACTCAGCGACTGTCTCCAGCAGGAACGGTCTTTTGCCATGTTATCTCAGATTTTGGTATTCATATTCATGACCTTCATGTCACGTTTACACACATCCATGAAACGTAGATGTAGTGGCCTGCGAGCACGTCTGCCGGAGGCTAGCTACCCATAAAGTATATCTTTCAGGAACCTCCCATCAGGCATCTGGTGCACTTGACCCAGCCAGTGGAGACGGCGTTGCCGAAGTAGTGTGAAAGTGGTTAATGGCTGACTAGGAACGGGTAAATATATCGTTATTAGTGAGGCAGTCGTTCCACTTGACGTCGAGAATACTCCGAATGTTGCGCAGATGGAAAACAATCAAACTTCGCTCTTGTCTAGCGTAAAGTCATGAGCTCTTACCGCCGAATAGCAAGGCGCTGAGGACACATACTTCATAGACTGTGAATTTTGTGGATATCGTCTGCTTGCCGTTTAACCACACTTTTTGAGCTAGTTTGGCAATGGTCGAAGCTGTTAAATTGTTCAGGTACGTAAACTCACGGACTTCACCGTGTGAGAGGTTGCCACTGGTAATGATGGAGGATCGGAGACGTTTTGGATCCTATATTTTGCTTAGATATATATATCATAAATACATAAATACACACACACACACACACACATATATATATATGCATATATTTGTGTGTGTGTTTGTGTGTGAGTATGTGTCTGTGTGTGTCTCTATGTGTGTATATGCTAATCATCATCATCATCATCATTTAATGTTCAAATTTGCTTGCCTCCCCGTGTCAGATGGAAATTTTTGAAACAGAATTTCCGTGGCCTAATATACTTGTCATCCGCATCCAACACTCATCTGTATACAAGCAACGCAATATTTTCCCTTACCTAGACATGGTATTCACGGAAGATTAGGAACGAACAACCATTTTGATGATGAAGATGATGATGATATAAAAACATCACGTGATGGCTAGACTATGCTATACACATGCACCATTATAAACACATACGCACAGATACACACACATACATACACAGAGAAACACTCACACAAACATGGGCGAGTGCACATGCAGACACACACACGTACAAATACTTCAAACGGCATATAACAAACAGTACTGCATACATATTCGATCGGATTCTTTCCTCGGCTAATTTGTAATATAACTGTATATGAGTGTGGATAAGTGTGTATCTGTATATAAAAGTATAGGTGTGTGAGATGTGTGCTTCTGCAATACTCTGTGAATCCGTATATAAGTGTATCAGTGTGACAAAAAGCGTTAAAATATTTCGAACTTACACAGTACTTTATAACATTACTCATAGTGCATTGCACTTTGGTTAACCTTGACATCGCCTTGAAGGAGACTGGCCTGTTATATCGATCACCGAATTTTCGTAATTAATTTATCGACCTGTGAAAATGAAGGAAGATGAACGAGTTATGTGTGACCTGGGACAGGGAAGATGGAAACCAATACCACAAGTATTTTCACTGGAAGCAATAATTTTGTCTTTGCTCAATCTTTATATTACAATACTTAAAAAAAAATGATATTTGCAAAGGAGATTTCATTTTCAGTCTCATAAACTAAGAGGTAAAAATTCGAACGCATCGTATCTCCCACACAAATATAAGGAAAGAACAAATTTGATAATCTACTGCTGGACACCAGCTAAACACTTTATAGACTAAATGTGAATGAGATTGATAAATGTGTTCGGAGTTCAGTGACTGAAATATTTAAAATAAGACCTGTATGTGAGAGTGTGCGCGCGCGCATGTGTGCGTGTGTGTATGTACGTGTGTGTTGTGTGTGGTGTGTGTTTGTGTATACTGATATATATATAATATATATATATATATATATTATTATATATATATATATACAAATATATATAAATATATGTACATATGTATATATGTACATACTTATATTTAAATGTATATATATATATATATATATATATATATATAGATAAGTGTATGTATATGTGTATATTTATATATATATAACTATGTATGTATGTATATATATATATACATATACATATACATACATATATATATATATATATATATATATATATATACATGAGCTGGACACAATATACAGGTGGGCTGAGGACAACAACATGCAGTTTAATGCAGGTAAGTTCCAGGCCCTGCGCTACTGGCACACAAAGGTAAATGACGTGAAGACTGGATACACTGGCCCAGGAAGAATTGCAATCCCTGAGTCAAAATCAGTGCGTGACCTGGGCATTGACATGAGCAATGATGCATCTTTCCAAATGCATATTGCTAATCTGGTGATAAAATGCAGACGGCTAGCTGGATGGATTCTCCGAACTTTCAGAACAAGAGAGAAGGAGACACTGATGGTCCTATGGAAAACATTTGTCCTCAGCCGCTTGGACTACTGCTCCCAACTTTGGTCACCACACAATATAAAACAAACAGCAGAACTCGAAGCAACTCAGAGAAGCTACACAAAGAAAATCGTCTCAATGCAAAATGTCAGCTACTGGGAAAGACTGAAGGTATTAAACCTCTTCTCCCTGGAGCGGAGGCGGGAGAGATATGCAGTGATATACATCTGGAAAATCCTGGAGGGTCTTGTCCCAAACTTTGGCATTCAAATTTACTCCAACCGCAGAACGGGGCGCCGCTGCGTGGTGCCAAGGATTCCAACATCACCATCAAAATACAGGTCCAGATACTGCAACAGCTTGGGTTTCAGAGGACCACAGCTCTTTAACATCCTCCCTAAATGCCTGAGAGACTTACATGGTGTGGATGTGGGTTCTTTAAAACTAAACTGGATCTCTTCTTGTTGGAGTCCCAGATGAACCTACCTCACGACAGGAGACACGGATGCGGGCAGCAGCATCGAACTCCCTTGTTGATCAAGTGCCACGTATCAGAGGTGGATTCACAAACTAGTGTAGCTCATTCAGCGGTGGTGCCCCAGCATGGCCGCGGCCTTCGGGCTAAAACATTTTTAAGGATTTAAGGATTTATGTACCCATGTAAGTATGTATGTATACTTCTGTGTTTCTGAAGAATTGCGTTCCGCCACCATTGGATGAATTTGATCAGGTAAAATGCTTAAATAGTCCTGACTATTAATTCTGCCATGAAGGGAAACCATTGCCGGTGGTATTCCAAGATATACCCCACCCAGTTCATCACTATCCTCCTCCACGTTTAACAGTTGGAAGAAGGCAGTCTGGGTCAAATGCTTGCTATGGCTGTCTCCACATGTATACTCGGCCGGTGTTCGGAAATGAGGCAGAGAATGACTTGTCCGAGAAAATATCATTCTTCTATTGCTCTAGGAACCAATTCTGTAGGTTTATTAATCCGCTCTAAATGCTTTGCAACGTTTGTTTTTGTAAGTAGTTTTTTTCTGTTTGCAGCCCTCCCATGACATCTAGCTTTGTGCAGCACCCAGCGAACAGCTTTTGTGGAAACTGGGTTCTCGAGGTGGTCATTAAGCTCTACAGCTATTCTGGGAGCTGTACTTTTGTGATCCTTTCTAACAATTCGTGCAAGAATCTGACAGTCCCTATCTGAAAGTTTTGGTTTACTTCCGGAGTTTTGTTTCGATGAGGATGTTTTTCCCTCTTTCTCAAAGGCTGTCATTACTTTCGAGACTTTCGAGGACTTCTTGATACACCAAATATTTTGGCTGTTTTCACTACACTAGCACCTGCCATATGAGCACCAACAATTTATTTTCTTTGAAAGTCCGATAGATCTGTCATTTCAATGAATTTTAATTACCTTTTTCTGATGATATCTGACAAGAAAGAGCAACTTCAGCAAAACATATTAAGCAACACTAATAATATATCAAAAACATAAAACAAACAATATTTTGACGGTTTTATAGATATTTAAAAATGATGATGCTATAATACTAGGTGTTACCATTATTTTGTCCATATATTCAGGTGTCTGACGAAAGATTTCCAGACAAAGGACGTAACATAACAATAATAAACAAGTAAAGAGCGAATATAAAGTGCGTGTGTTTATATGGTAACAAAATGTGACCGTCCCGAAACATATATATGTATATATATATATATATATATATATATATATATATATATATATGTCAAGAGAGAGAGGGGGAGAGGTCATTTTTCAGATAGAAGCAGGATTAAATGTATTGTCACAGGTACCCTCCAGCTTGTTAAGAGGCTATCCATCAGTCCTATGTTAAATTTGTCCTTTCCTCATATTGTAAATTACGACGTGATATGTGGGAAATGTTTTGCCGCTCGTTCTATCAGAGTAAAAATAAAATCCCCATTATAACCTTCAATTCCTTCAAGTACTGTAAGACGCGAGCATAGAAAACCAGTGCTTTAAGTTAATCTGTATGCTCTATCTGCTTCCGGCCCGCCTGTCTCTCATCAAACACACTACATTCATCGTTCTTAATTATCGGACGTTGTTAAAATAATTACCAAAGCACTGTGATCGATAGTATAGACTAATTTCCTTGAAGGCGAAGTCATGCATGTCAAAGTGCAATGCTTGAAATCTCTAAATCTGTGTATATATATATATATTATATATATATATATATATATATAATATATATATATATATACTGCTCTTATTGTGTTCACGTGCAGATTATCTTTTCCGTAGTCTTCAATGTACAACGTAAGATGGAATGTAATTTTCCCACTCTTTCTATCAGAGTAAACATAAAACCCCAGTCGTAAATATCAATTTCTTCTAGTACTCTAAAGTGAACGAAAAGAAACAAATAAGAATTCAGTTGAAAATACTTGCGCTATTAGTTACCGTGCAGCCTGTCTGGCATAACATACAGTTCATTGATCTTTGGTCATTTTCGGAGATTGGTAAAATAATTACCAAAATACAGTGATCGATATAGTAGACGCATTTCCTTGAAGGGGATGTCATTCGTGGTCACAGTGCAATGACAGATGTCTGTAACACTAAAAAGCAGTGTATGGTTTAAGTTGGAAACATTATAACAACTTATAATCTTACATGCACATTCATAAAGATCTGTATAACCATACACACATAGAAGCCAATATAGATAGTCATGAAGAATTCACAGAAACACTAACACATGCGCACACATACACAGACACACATGTACACACACTTATTGAAGTGTGTGTATGCAATAATGAACGCGTGGAAGCGAATGTATATGTATATGTGCATATATATTTGTGTATGTAAATATATAAATCCATGTACTTGTATGCATGTGCATGCTTGTGCATATGTATCCATTTAACTCTCACTCTCTGTGTATATAAATATGTATATATATATATATATATATATGTTTGTATGCGTATATATCTATATACAAATGTGTATATGTATATATAGACATATATATATAGGTGAGAGAGTTGCTATTTTATATATATATATGTATACAGGCACACACACATATATATATATATATATATATATATATATACATTTATATATATATATATATATATATATTATATATATATATATATATATATATATATATATATATGCATACATACATACAAACACACAACATGCATACATATACACATGCATACATACATACATTCATACGTACATATATCCCTAGTGAAGCCAAGGATTCACAGGCGAATGAAGCATCCATTTATGTCATAAGTCCGTTATGTCAAAAGTAATCTTGGATTCCTTCTATTGTTTTTGATGTGAAATATATCTTATTTGGGCGACACAAGAATAAGTATATAACTTTCATTCAATCCTTCAAAGCTGAGCGTGTCTATTCCACACCCACCTTAGTGATACTATAGGTGTCTATCTACTACAGGTGCCTATATTCAGTGTCGTAAAGTAAAATTAAAAGGTAAATCTAAACTTCAGACTACGTGGAAATATACGCAAATAGGAATACTGGTATACACCTCTGTATGATTTGTGATGTAGAGGTTCTTTGCATATATATATATGTATAAAATCGATTAAGGTACCTTAAAGATAGCAACCGTCTGCTATTCGTTTATTAACTACTACTACTACTACTACTACTACTACTACTACTACTACTACTACTACTACTACTACTACTACTACTGCTGCTGCTGCTGCTGCTGCTGCAACTACTACTACTACTACTACTACTACTACTACTACTACTACTACTACTACTATTATTATTATTATTATTATCATTATTATCATTTACTCTTACAGTTTAATTACGATGACACTTAACTGTTGCTATGTTCTTAAGATACGATCTTAGCGTACCGAGATACGTCACTTTGCTTTACATGTCTTCTATAATGGCAAAGCCATTATAAGTAGGTACCCTATTCTTTCCATGAGGATTCCTTTAAAAAATTCAGTTCGAGTTTGTGTTACATATATTTTCACATGTTTTCCTTAAACTCCTCTATCTTTTGATGACATTTTGATTCAAATATATTGCAAAAATTTTAGAAAAGAAAAATCATAATTTAATAATCATAGAACGACTTAAAAGCACGATAGTTTGAAGCATACTGTTACTCAAACCGAGTCTACCATACACCATGCAAAATAAATGAGAAATGACTGAGCACTGGTTGGACACATTCTTTTACATAAAGTTACATATACATTCAGTCACTTATGCGCAGTATAATTGTTACACTCGTCACACAATCTACCACTTATCATTATCACATCTCATGTTTTAGTTGACGTCTTAGTATCGGGCTAAATAGGAAGCATTATTGATAATTTGATCGCTTATAGCTTCCAAATACCATTCCTGTGATGACAAAGCCCCTTGGTAAAGCGGAGGATAAACTGAGTTTCTATTCTGAGAATCGCCTAAAATACCAGACGGGCAAAGTTAGAATATGTGTGGCCATATATCTGCACGCACACACCTGACATGTAGACATATGGTGTTGGCAATAACAGAGATGACATCGCAAACTTTCTTCCTGTACATTTACTTCCATAATTCACTGATACATTTCGTGAAATTTCTTCCCAGATTTCATATTCTCTCTTTCTCCTGCAGTTTCTCTCTCCCTTTCTCTCCCCCTCTTTCACTCTCTCTTTCTCTCTCTAACTCTGTTTCATGAATATTCTCATATGATCCAAATCTTTCATTCATTTACAGAGTGCTTCACTCACTTTCTTTTATATTTTGGTTCGCATTTGTCCTTTTTGCCAGCCAATCCTTTAGTATTACATACTTCCCCTCTTTCGTTCTTTTGCTGTTATTACCTTTCATTGCTTCAATAGAAAAATTCGCTTTCATGCATGTCATTTCCACAATTTCTACAGAACAGCCCTTTTTTCTCATTCTATCTTCCTTCAAACTACTACTACTACTACTACTACTACTACTACTACTACTACTACTACTACTACTACTACTACTACTACTACTACTACTACTACTAAATAATAATAATAATAATAATAATAATAACTGCACTACAAGACAGTGGATCTCATGGCTTCTGATCTTAACTTTGCTCTGACGCAGTACCAGACAATGGCTCTCATGGCTTCTGATCATAACTTTGCCCTGATGCAGTACCAGACAGTGGCTCTCGTGGCTTCTGATGTTAACTGATGGGAAGTGTTTCATGTACATTGTTTTGTCTTGGTATAAAAGATGGGCAACAACAAATATTCTGCCCAATGCCACAGATTTGCTTGTCAGTTGTTTGACCATAACCAGTTGAGCATGTCCACTAAGTGGCTGGCGGTATGTGCATCTCTGATCATGAGCAGAAGCAGTAAAGGAGCATCATAGCTCTTTGTTGAGAGGAATTCTTAGAGGTTTGGATAATTCACGTTTGGAAACATAGGTGCTTCGTTCAACATCCTTAAACAATCCTTATTCGGGGACCTTTTGAGCGGGATGGGCTACTCGACCAGAACGAAATTCTAACTGGGCCCCACCTGCAGGGTTATGCGCTGTTTATCTTGATATGAGATCATCATGTCCCGCACATACGGTTTTGATGCATGTGCCTGGTGTATCCTTATCAGACAGGTAGTCATGATTGGTATACTGGGCTTTGTATATTTTACCCCAGTGTCACTTTGATGGCATGCACTGCTCTTTCAATAATACTAATAATAACAATAATAATAATAATAATAATAATAATAATAATAATAATAATAATAATAATAATAATAATAATAATGATAATAATAATAATAATAAACAACAACAAGCATGGGAAGACATCACTATAGCAGACCTAAGAAAGGCACTCACGAAGGCCCATAATTGGAAATCCCCCGGTAAAGATAGGGTGCCGAATTTCTGGCTCGCATCGCTCCCATGCGCACACGGTAAGCTAGTTCAGCTGCTCAATGGAATTATGAGAGACCCAAAGAAAACACCTGAATGGTTAGCGAAAGTGAAGACCACAAATTCAGTCGTGTTAGATGTTGACACAGTCATAAGAGAGCTTGAGCAAGAACAAACATACAAATATTTAGGGATAAATGAAGGCTCTGGTATTCAGCATGCAAGCATGAAAAAGAAGATCAGGAAGGAATGTTATAGGAGAGTTCGTGCAGTCCTGAAATCTGAACTAAATGCACGTAACAAGGTGTTAGCTATAAATTCCTTAGCAGTTCCAGTTGTTACTTATAGCTACAATGTGTTGAACTGGAATATGAGTGAAGTAAAAAATATAGATAGGAAAATACGCAAGCTGCTGAGTTATGCACCACCCAAAGGCAGACGTATCGCCTTTACCATCCCAGAGCCCAAGGAGGTCGAGGCCTGATCCAATTTGAACTAGCTTACAAAACAACCACAATTGGACTGGCCAAATATCTCGAAATATCGAATGACTGGATGCTAAAGCTCGTGGAAAATTACGAGAGACGAAAGAAGCTTCATTCTATCATAAAGGAAAGCAAAACATTTGCTATTGATCTCGTGCAGGATACCCAAACAGAACAACCGAGGGAAGTACGGCAATTATTGTTGCAAAGAAGGTAAAAATAATGGCAACGAAAAAAGCGCACGAGCAATTGGCTGATAGGTGGGAGGAGAACCTCTGCACGGCAAATATGTGACCCGCAGCAAACAAGCTGATGTTGACCAGAAGCAACCCATCAGTGGCTACGGAGCTCAGGGCTAAAAGCAGAGAGCGAAGGTTTCATCCTGGCTGCTCAAGATCAAAGCCTATTAACCCGGAACTACCAGGCCAATGTGATGAAAAATGGAGCAGACCCAAAATGCCGATTCTGCAACGACATGATTGAAACAGTGGACCACCTAATCTCTGGATGTAAAGTCTTAGCTCCAGTGGAGTATAAATTAAGACATGACAGAGTTGGCCAATATCTACACTGGCTAATAAGTCGGCATTACAATATCAAAACTGCCGAGAAGTGGTATAATCACCACCCTGAGGCTGTAACTGAAGGAGAAAATGTAACCATTCTGTGGGACTTTCCAATACATACAGACCGAACCATCAAGGCCAATAAACCAGATATTGCTGTGAAAGACCAAAACAATAAAGTTTGCTTATTGATCGACATGAGCATCCCCTGTGATCATAATATCTCAGCGAAAGAGTTTGACAAGCTCAGAAAATATAAAGACCTACTCATTGAAATTGAGAAAATGTGGCATCTCAAGGCGGTTACAATACCAGTGATCGTAGGAGCACTAGGAATGATCAAGAAGGGAACCGAAAATTATATGAGAATGATCCCTGGCTTACCATCCCTGCAAGAAGTGCAAAAGATTGTCTTAACTGGTACATCACACGTATTGAGAAGAGCATTGTCGATGTGAGAACTGTTGCTGCTCATGTATTTTAATTTAACTTTAAAAAAAAAAAAAAAAAGTGAACGAACTATTGAGTTTGGTTTAATGGCCTACCAATGTATACTATGAGTTTCTTTGCCCTAGGAGTCGGGAAGACACTTGGCAAGAAATGGAAGCAAACTTGAAAGAAGAAAAAAAAAGTAATAATAATAATAATAATAATAATAATAATAATAATAATAATAATAATAATAATGATAACAACAACAACAACAACAATAATAATTGAGTTCATTCCGATTACAAAACAAAAATGAATAAGTAAATAAATAAGAGTGGTTGTGTGGTTAGAAGATTCCTTCTTTCACGTCACATGGTTCCAAGTTCAATCTCACTGCATAACACTTTGGGCAAGAGTTTTCTATAGCTACGGGCCGACGAATGCTTTGTGCGAGGTTTTTTGTAGACGGAAACCGAAATAATCTTGTCTTATGTATGTATGTATGTTATGTATGTATGTATGTATGTATGTATGTATGTATGCATGTATGCATATACATACATACATACATACACGCACACACATATATATATATATACATGTGCATGTGTTTGTATATTTTTGCGTCTGCGTTTGTCACTCACCATTGCTCCCCCACTTAATAACCGGTTTTGGTGTGTTTACGTCTCCGTAACTTAGCAGTTCGGCCAAAAATTGCCAGGCTTTAAAACATAGTACTAACATGACTGCAGACTAATCGCTGCAACAGTTAAAAAGATAATTATTACCTACTAATGAATTGTAGGAACATTTTTTTCTTGTTTAATCCAGTATCTATTCAGTAGGTTTTCATAAAACATGGCCTTATAATGTACCCGGCACACACACACACACACAAACACGCACACATACACACACACACACACACACCAGGCACACACACACACACACACACACACAAACACACGCAAACTCCATACAATCACAC